>NW_026892252.1:0-92504 GCF_015708825.2 Lethenteron reissneri | reverse complement strand
CTGTTTACGTGACAATCCTTACTAGTTGGCTTTGTCGGGTGGTGGCGGGTTTCAACGACACATTTGTATATTTAAGCGATCTAACCGAAAAAATCTTTAATATGGACTTTGTAATAAACCACGCTTACAAGCTCAACCATTCAGATGATCATTCAAAGTTCATGGCAGAAATTATAATATAAAATACTCGTTCTAGAAGCACCCCGCTCAACACGATTATCCTTAAATATATTTATAAAACAAAGTCAGTAAAGTATAAACTTGCACATCTTATTCCAAATCAAGCTCGAGATCACCAATTTTGATACTTCAGACTGTATGTCGCTTTATAATCCTCTAAACTTGCAGCAGTTTAGAGGACATTGGGGGGGTGAATATTAGCAAATTAACACGAATCATGGAATTATGCATGGAGATGCACATCCTTATTCAAACGGAAGTGTACAATTATGCAGTGAGATGTACATACGTATTATGTTGCTAGATATGCGGATTGTTAATGCAAAAAATTAACAATTGAATGCAAAGTCCATAATAGGCCAAGTCGAGAACAAAAGATTTGAATGCGTGAGCGAAGTTATAAGGGGCTTAAAATCAGACTTCAAGGTCATTTCGAGAGGGATTTTGCTGAGGATAGACGCTCGACTCCTCGCTCTGCAGATAACCCTTCTTCCACGAGACCCAGCCTGGCGAGCACGATTGCTTGGCGACTGGCTGGCGACTTCGCTTCGGGAGAGTTCGTGGCGATCTCTTCAGACGGGTTACAGGGACATCGATACGACGTGCATCCACAAGTAAGTGTCTTTGTTAGTGGATAAACTGGTAATCGCGTGTGTAGTCCGACTTACGAGACGTTACTGTGTTTCAGTTAGACGTTGGTAAAAAGTTAGCTTCTTGGTGATTTGAGCCAGACATCCACGCAGCTTTGAGGGTGTATTTTACTCTAAAAAACACCCGCGACTGTCACTGAAGAATCAGTCACATGGAGCAGATAACCTTTCCACAGCGCCACACACACACGGGTGAGAAGCCATTCAATTTCTCTGTTTGTGTGAAGGCGTTTGCACGTAAAGCATATCTTCACAGGCACCAGAAAACACACTCGGGTGAGAAGCCATTCAATTGCTCTCTTTGTGGGAAGGCATTTTCACTGAAACAAAATCTTCACACTCACCAGAACACACACACGGGCGAAAAGCCGTTCAATTGTTCTGTGTGTGGGAAGGCATTTGCACAGAAATCAACTCTTCAAAATCACCAGAAAACACACACAGGTGAGAAGCCATTCAATTGCTCTGTGTATGGGAAGGCATTTTCACTGAAACAAAATCTTCACACTCACCAGAAAACACACTTGGGTGAGAAGCCATTCAATTGCGCTGTGTGTGGGAAGACATTTTCACTGAAACAAAATCTTCACACTCACCAGAAAACACACACGGGCGAGAAGCCGTTCAATTGCGCTGTGTGTGGGAAGACATTTGCACAGAAATCACATCTTCACAGTCACCAGAAAACACACACGGGCGAGAAGCCGTTCGATTGCTCTGTGTGTTAGAAGGCATTTGCACGGAAATCACATCTTCACCATCACCAAAACACACACACGGGCGAGAAGCCATTCAATTGCTCTGTGTGTTTGAAGTCATTTGCACAGAAATCAACTCTTAACACTCACCAGAAAACACACACGGGCGTGAAGCCATTCAATTGCTCTGTGTGTGGAAAGGCATTTGCACGGAAATCACATCTTCATTGTCACCAGAAAACACACACGGGCGTGAAGCCATTCAATTGCGCTGTGTGCGGGAAGGAAGTCAGATCTTCACACGGTCATCACCCCGAAACAAGCATGAGAAGATCCGCAATGATAGGGAAGTGAAATCAAAAGGTGAAAAACAAAATGCTGCAATGAGTCCTGAAAAAAATCCATCTTTCGAACCTATGCATGGTGGAACCTGAGAGATGCGTGGATGTAGTGGATGTAATGAGTCCTGACGACAATTCCTCTTTAGACCCCATGCGGGTTGATAATGAGAAATGGCTCCTGGAGTTGCTGGATAATCAAAGTATTGAATTATTCTGGTAAAGTCCTGGAATGTGCACGTTTGTGTCTCTGTTAGATCAGTGTATTAGGTGCAATTGATTATATCAGTGATTTCCAGCACTACTCCAAGCTAGTGTCATTATTTTAACAAAACCGATTGATTGCTCTGTGTGTTGGAAGCATTTTCACGGTCATCAACACTTCACAGGCATCACCAAACAAGGAGTAAAAATGTTGTCATGAGTCCTAAACGAAATTCCTCTTTCGACCCCATGCAGTTGCATCCTGAGAGATGGCTTGATGTAGTGGAGTGGCTGAAGAGTCATATTCGTGTCTCATATATTTTGTTCGGTTATTTCTAAGACTTAAAGCTAGAGTGATGTTGTGAATGCTCTACAATGTGTTCAGATGAATATCTTCCTTTTAAGTTCCAGAAGTGTTCACATATTTCAGGATGACAACAATTTTATGCTTCGATAGATACATTGCTTCGTCTCGTCGTTGGATCATCGGGGCTGTTAAATGTGTGGTGTTTATGGTAGAAGGTGGCATGTGTTGTCATCTTCTCACAACAATTTTAAACTATGGACAAATGGCTTCAAGCGAAAAGGACGTCAAAGGGGAAATCGACGTTTACGTGTTTGATTTTAAGAATATATTTTAACCGTTTGAGCATGCGTATTAATAAAGATATCGATACGAGTATTAACGTGAGTTTTCTTGCAGCTCAATAAAGACCTGATTTGTTTTTAAAGATGACTGATCGTACGTAATTGCTATCATATCTTTCCTTTAAAAAAACACGGACGAGAAGACATACACACACGAGTTTGCATCCAAACACGACTGTATATACAGCGGTGTGTGAATGCACACCGCTGTATATACAGACCTGCTATGTTAAAGATTACTGATCGTCCCTTATTGCTACAATGTTCATAGCGAACACGTGTGGAGGCGAGTTTCAGGTAAAGCATCTCCATCACACAAGTTTATCCTTAACTGGCAGCATCGTGGCAGTCCGCTGGTCACACTCACTACACCCACACACGAATGGACATACACAGCGCTGTAGAAACATACACGAATGTGCATACACACTGCTTCATACATACGCACATGCATACAAGTGCGCATACACACACGGGTGTACATACACAGCAGTGTACATACACAGGGATTGCGTTCTACTACACAAACAAATATTCGAACAAATTATTGTACATACCTATACACACACATTCACGCATGTACATATCCACATCAACGAGTGTAAATAAACACACGAGTGGACATACACAGAAGTACAGATCCATTTACATACAAACAGTAGTATACTTGGATAGCGGGGTTTTGTGATTATTTTCACAGTTTAAGCTGACGATATGAATCTTAGATTCCCCACAACACTGAAGTACGTTATGCTAATGACAGAAAAGCGTGCGATTCTAATTCCTTCTCTGTTTCCACTCCAAACGCTTGGATTTATTAACAATATTAGGAATATTGGCCTCATATTTAATGAGTGTATTGAAGTCATAGGTTTCGTTTATTTGCATGAAGTCTTTTTCAAGTTCAAACTTCCATTTGCTTGCCATTGTATCGGCACACTGGTTCGGATTATTCTTGCCATTTATGAAATTTCGCTAGAATCATTTTCTTCATTAATTTATTTGCATTCAATTGCTATTCACGGTACTAAAGCTCCTCATATCTAGCAACATACCTAAGCTCATGTGGCCATTGTGCTTAAGCCTAAGTAGGAAAATGCTAAATCATCGTTCGCTTCCGTTTGAATAGGGATGGGCATCTCCTTGAATAATTATGTGCATGTTGTTAGTTTGCACATTTACAATGGCCTGTAAACTGTGATCAATTTATCGGCTTTATCTGTGAAAATAAGTATACAATGTTGCAATGCTGATGGAGATCATCATCATGGCTTGCCTTCGCGAACGAAGATCTAGGAAGGACATCCACGTCTTCTGCAGGCACGCTGGTGGCTGTCGAGGCCTATGCGGGACAAGCAGGTCCTGCCACAACGGCTGCAAGTATAGGTCTGATCTGGGATGGGTGCTGAGGGATCACAGTTCTTCCTCCTTCTCCTTTTGTCCTCCATACGGGCCCTGCGGGTATCTTCGAAGAAGGAGGTGGCCTGGTGGACTGTGTGCTGCCAGGAGTTGCGATCAGCTGCTTGTGTTGCCCACTGACGGTGATCGATGCAGCAAGCAGTGAGGGACTTCTTCAGGGAGTCTTTGTATCGCTTTCGTAGTGCCCCTATGTCGCGATGGCCAGAGGACAGTTCCCCATAACGCACCATCTTAGGTAAGCGGTGGTTCTCCATCCTGGCGATGTGCCCTGCCCAACGAAGCTGTATCTTGAGGACCATAGCCTCGATGCTGATGACCTCCGCTGACTCGAGGACTTCAGTGTTGGCGACGAAGTCACTCCAGTGAATTTTGAAGATTGTGCGGAGGCAGCGCTGATGGAAACGCTTGAGGTGACGACGGTACGTGACGCCATACAGGAGAGTGGTCAGTACAACAGCTTTGTAGACGTTGACCTTCACGTCTCTTTTAAGGTTGCTGTTGACGAAATCACGCATCCCAAGTAGTTGAACTGGTGGACAGCTTTCAGCTCTGTTTGTTCAATGAAGATGCCTGGTCGATGGTGCTCCTCATGGGGTGCGAGCTGATGAAAAACTTCAGTCTTCCTCAGGCTGAATTCAAGACCGAAGATCTGAGCTGTTTTTGCGAAACAGGACGTAATTCGCTGCATAGCTGCCTCTGTGTGAGCAAGGAGGGCGGCATCGTCAGCAAACAGCAGCTCCCTGATCAATTGCTCCATGGTCTTTGTGTGGGCCTGCAAACGCCTGAGGTTGAACACGCTCCCGTCGAGACGAAAACGGATGTATACGCCATCAGCGTCGTCGAGGTCCTCTGTGGCCTGCTGGAGCATCATGCTGAACAAAATGGTGAACTGCGTGGGAGCAAGAACACAGCCCTGTTTCACGAGGTGATCTTTAGCTATTGCGGGTACCAGTCTATTCAGCAGTACTCTTGCGAGGATTTTGTCGGCGACGAACAGAAGTGTTATGCCACGATAATTGGAACAGTTTTATTTCTCCCCTTTGTTCTTCTACAGGGTGATGATGACTGCATCTTTGAGGTCTCATACATAAACGCAGAAGTAGATATACACACACACACATGAGTGAACATACACACATGAGTGTGCATGCGAATGAAAAACTTGATTTTTAAAAGTTATCTAATAGTTTGTTAACTGTACAATGCTTATATCACACAGATGTACACACACGAGCCAAAGACAAGTGAACATACACAGCAATGCAAATGCACACAGCCTTACAAACTATACCATTTCAGAGGCGTAGCTAGGGGGGGGGGGCAGGGGGGTACACGTGTCCCCGGGCGCCAAGGTAAAGGGGCGCCAAAATGAGGCTTACAACGTTAAATTATAACTTATTGCGGCGGGCGCGGCAGCCTGAAACTACTGCACAAATCTACACCTCAACCTAAAACTTCAATGGGACAAGATCGTATCAGCGATCTTGCTCTTCTTAGGGTTGAAAGAGAAACATTGGAAAAAACAGATTTTGATTACGTGATTGACCAGTTTGCGACAGTGAAATCAAGAAAAATGTATCTTTTGTAGACTATGTCAACCAGTCTACGACAGTGACTGAGTGAGCCATGTAATATAATTTCTTAAAATTTGCTTCTTTAAATACAATGTTTCATTTAAATTTAAATTGTTATTCCTTATTCGATGTAATAGGAAAATGTGAATAAACGGGGGGGGGGGGGGGGGCGCCAATTTTATAGTTTGTCCCTGGGCGCAAAATATCCGAGCTATGCCTCTGTACCATTTAGATGATTATTAAAAGTTGATGACAGCAATTGTACTCTTGATTTGAAGTTTTCGTGACTGCAGGAATCCATACTCTTTGGTTCTTTCGGCAAAGTCACATATATATAAAAAATATTAAAATAAAATAACATATCACGACGTTTCGATCGCAACACAAGCGGTCGTCCTCAGGCATAAAAAAATAATCCAGCTGGATAATTTTAATAATATATCATAACGAAACTTCGTGATATATAATTTTTTGTTTTATTTTAGTCTTTTTCTATCTACGTGACTTTACCAAAAGAACCAAAGAGAATAGCAATTGTAATCATTTTCGTGGATTGAATAGAACAAATCACCTTGGTTGTTTTGATGCACCCATATCAACACGAGTGTGTTTAAATATACTGAAAAAACAAGGTCAGACGGTAGAAACTTCCACCTCTTAGACCAAATCACCATTTTAATACTGGCAGTAGTTTGCAGAACATTGCAGGTTGAATATTAAAAAATCTATCTTTATTTGAAGCTGTCGTGACTGCAGGAATCAATACTCTTTAGTTCATTCGGTAAAGTTACGTAGGTACAAAATGACACAAATCACGACGTTTCGGGTGCAACACAAGCGTCCATCATCAGGTGGGAAAGCGTGGTCTGCTGCTGAGGCAGACTGTTTTAAAAGGTTCGAAATGGGTGTAGCTCAAGGGTCATAAAGAAGTGGCCGAAGATAGTGATGTTAATGTGAGAAATTAGCAAGTAAATGTAAGTTAGGTGAGCGGCCTCCTGAACGAGGGATTAGCATGATGTTGATGTGATAGATTAGCATGATGTTGATGTGAGAGATTAGCATGATGTTGATGTGAGAGATTAGCATGATGTTGATGTGAGAGATTAGCATGATGTTGATGTGAGGGATTAGCATGATGTTGATGTGAGAGATTAGCATGATGTTGATGTGATAGATTAGCATGATGTTGATGTGATAGATTAGCATGATGTTGATGTGAGAGATTAGCATGATGTTGATATGAGAGATTAGCATGATGTTGATGTGATAGATTAGCATGATGTTGATGTGAGAGATTAGCATGATGTTGATATGAGAGATTAGCATGATGTTGATGTGATAGATTAGCATGATGTTGATATGAGAGATTAGCATGATGTTGATGTGATAGATTAGCATGATGTTGATGTGAGAGATTAGCATGATGTTGAATTGATAGATTAGCATGATGTTGATGTGATAGATTAGCATGATGTTGATGTGAGGGATTAGCATGATGTTGATGTGATAGATTAGCATGATGTTGATGTGAGAGATTAGCATGCTGTTGATGTGATAGATTAGCATGATGTTGATGTGAGAGATTAGCATGATGTTGATGTGAGAGATTAGCATGATGTTGATGTGATAGATTAGCATGATGTTGATGTGAGAGATTAGCATGATGTTGATGTGATAGATTAGCATGATGTTGATGTGAGGGATTAGCATGATGTTGATATGAGAGATTAGCATGATGTTGATGTGAGAGATTAGCATGATGTTGATGTGAGAGATTAGCATGATGTTGATGTGATAGATTAGCATGATGTTGATGTGATAGATTAGCATGATGTTGATGTGATAGATTAGCATGATG
The DNA here is from genome assembly GCF_015708825.2 of Lethenteron reissneri. NCBI lineage: Eukaryota > Metazoa > Chordata > Hyperoartia > Petromyzontiformes > Petromyzontidae > Lethenteron > Lethenteron reissneri. The sequence goes on along the minus strand of NW_026892252.1, from coordinate 84,935 downwards.
TTGATATGATAGATTAGCATGATGTTGATGTGAGAGATTAGCATGATGTTGATGTGAGGGATTAGCATGATGTTAATGTGAGAGATTAGCATGATGTTGATGTGATAGATTAGCATGATGTTGATGTGAGAGATTAGCATGATGTTGAAGTGATAGATTAGCATGATGTTGATGTGAGAGATTAGCATGATGTTGATGTGAGGGATTAGCATGATGTTGATGTGAGAGATTAGCATGATGTTGATGTGAGGGATTAGCATGATGTTGATGTGATGGATTAGCATGATGTTGATGTGAGAGATTAGCATGATGTTGAAGTGAGAGATTAGCATGATGTTGAAGTGAGAGATTAGCATGATGTTGATGTGATAGATTAGCATGATGTTGATGTGAGGGATTAGCATGATGTTGATGTGATAGATTAGCATGATGTTGATGTGAGAGATTAGCATGATGTTGAAGTGAGAGATTAGCATGATGTTGATGTGATAGATTAGCATGATGTTGATGTGAGAGATTAGCATGATGTTGATGTGATAGATTAGCATGATGTTGATGTGAGAGATTAGCATGATGTTGAAGTGAGAGATTAGCATGATGTTGATGTGATAGATTAGCATGATGTTGATGTGAGAGATTAGCATGATGTTGATGTGATAGATTAGCATGACGTTGATGTGATGGATTAGCATGATGTTGATGTGAGAGATTAGCATGATGTTGATGTGATAGATTAGCATGATGTTGATGTGAGGGATTAGCATGATGTTGATGTGAGGGATTAGCATGATGTTCATGTGAGGGATTAGCATGATGTTGATGTGAGGGATTAGCATGATGTTGATGTGAGGGATTATCATGATGTTGATGTGATAAATTAGCATGACCTACTGATCCAATAAACACTCCAACCTGGTAACTCACTGCCAACACACTGATCTAAAAAATGACCCTATAACCTTGCCAGCTAGGCTCAGACTCACGACCAGCTAACCTAATAATCCAAAACCCACTGTCCCACCAGGCTACTCCCGCTGTGAAGGAGGGGCCGGTATTGTAAATTAATGTTGTGTTTTTGTTCCGCGTTTAGGCACCACTACCATTACTTGGCCATAAACGTGTTTAAGGCCAGGAGTGTCTGTGCACTCATCTTTCCCAAATGGAAGCTGCTCGTGGTGGAGGCAACATGTCACGTCTGGCAACGCAAAACTAGTTCAGCGCCAATGGATTTGACTAAAACCACTGGTGCATAAGACCAGTTGAAAAACTATCCTGACATTTTTATAAATTAATACACACCATGAGGAGGGTAATTCCTTAAACAGCTTGATAGAAGTGGTCGAGTGACACGGACGTGTGTTCTCCTGTACGTGCATTCCACGTAGTTATGTTCTCCTATAAACGAGGGCTACTCCGAGGAGAATGTGCACAGCGTACGCTGCGCTCCCACGGTTTCGTCTTTACCATGAACCGCGCTTTCCATGTCACAGCGATCTGCAGGTTCTGCGCTTGTTTAGCTTGAGGCTGCAGTCATCGCCGCGATGCCGCGAGGGAGTCTGCTGAGTGAGCTCCGGCGCCCCGTTATCAATCGAAGGCTCGCGTTGCCGAGCCACGTGCCGCCAGGCTCGTTCGGAACACGACGGTGGCAGGGAGGGCTCGGCGGGTTGTTTACAAGTTCTTGGGAGACGCCACCGTGTTTACACAACCAATGGGGAAGCAACGTAGACTCGGAATGAACTCGGCAAAATGATATCACTTGAGAGAGAAGGCTGCAGTTTTGTGCGTGTCGTCTCGTTAGCAGCTTTTGGTGAACACTTGGGTGTCACGTGGTGCATATTATCATTCTCGTGACAGACTGCAAAGGTTGAAGTGGAATTTCCTCACATACCACACGACACAATATATGCACAGACACACGTAAACTTTACCCCCTGTATTTCCAATATTCCTATAACCGTGCTCGATTCAAGGGTTCAGTGTTACTCACTGAGGCTCCCATAAGGTTCAGTGTTACTCACTGGTGTTCTCTTAGGGTTCAGTGTTACTTACTGGTGTTCTCTTAGGGTTCAGTGTTACTCACTGAGGCTCCCATAAGGTTCCCATAGGGTTCATTGTTCATCACTGGGTGTTCCATAGGGTTGTTATCACATTATAAGTAGAAGTAATTATTGTTATTATCAAGTTACAAGTAGAAGTAATTGTTATTATCAAGTTACAAGAGAAATGATTATTATGTCGTAAGTACAAGTAATTATTATCACGTTACAAATAGAAATGAGTATTATTGTTATCACTTCATAAATTATTATTGTTCTTATAATTCACACAGTGCTAGATTACAGGCACACTCCTGTAGTCTGGCACTGTGGAAGGTAGAGAGTGTTGGTGGATCTCCGTACAGTGAATGTTGTGAAACCCTCTTCCCTTGGGCATCTAGGTGCCATCACCTGTCTCGCCAGGAGAAGACAGTACAGCAAGTGGGATGATCGCCATCTTTACCTCTACGGTTTACAGTGTTTCCCCCTCGTAAGCGTGGAGTTTCTCCGGGTGCTCTGGTTTCCCCCCACTTGTGTAAGCGCTCGTCATTCATTGGGCGAAATATATTAAAATGAAAAACTCAATTCAGGACCTTACTGACTCAGTTTGGCTTTCCTGGAATAAGTCTATTATTATAAAATATTACAGGAACTTAATATTCAATTCTTATTCCACAACCCTCAATGCCCTTTTAAAGTTCAATTTGTGCATGTCTAAAGACATGATGACACCTGCTGGTTAGAAAAGGGAAGCACGGGTACAGGCACTGCTGTAGAAACATCAAATCCTAAAGGGAGAGGTATCTGGGCCAAAGCTAATGGGTGGGGCTGGCCGGGATGCTCCAGTAACCCACTCGAAGGTTCCACGATAGGGCGTGGCCAGAGGCGGAGCCTCGCCGCGCTTGCGTCGTTATAAGCGGGGGCGGAGGAGGACTCGGGGGTTCGTGTGTGGAGTCTTGGGTCCGGACTGCGTCGCTGCTCGCCGTCATCTCTCTCCATCGTCCGACCACGTGGAAGATCTCCTGCGGCTTCCATCACCCTCCCCAGCTCGCCGTCAACCAGTGGCGTGGCCGAGTGTGGATGGTGGAACCACGCTGAGTGATCAGTCGTGTGTGTGTAGCCCGTAGAGACGCTAACATCCAGTGTTGTGAGAGATAAGCTGTTGTGCCCGTATATGAATGAAAGAAGTACCCTCTACACGACGTGTCGCGGAAGTCGCTCATTACACATGTAAGACTCACAAACATCCATACTCAGAGACCCATAGATTCCAACAGACATCCATAGACTCCAACACACACACGCACATAGACTCACACAGCGACCTTATAGGCTCACACAGAGACCCATAGCCTCACACAGAGATCCATACATTCAAAGAGACCCAAAAACTCACACCGAAATCCATAGATTCGTAGAGGCCAATAAGGATAAAAAATAAAAAAGTATTTATTTTGTACTGAAGGACTCTAACGAGTGATAAAGATCTTTTTCACATGTCCATTCGGGCGGATCAAAATGTAACAACAAAAATAGAATACAAAATACGACAGGAGAGGTAAACACATTATTTACAAATATACAAATGAAACTAAACATTTTTTTTATCTTACCACAGACCCCTTAGACTCAAAGAAACCTAAACTCCTAAATTACTAACCCTCAACCTCTAGAATCAAAACCCATAAACCTGCTAAACCTCGAAACACCTAACCCTCTAAAGCTATAACTCTCTAAAGCCATAACCTTCTAAAACATAAAACTCTACCCTTAACCCTCTCATCCTCAAAACCGTAACTTTCTAAAACCCTCAATCCCTAACCGAAATCCCAAATCATCTAAACCCCAACACTCTTAAACACCTAAACTTCTAGACCCCTAACTCTCTAAACCCATATTATCCTCAAATACTAACCGTCTCAACATCTAACTCTTTAAACCCTCTAAACACCTAACCCTCTAATCTCATAATAAAGTGTTTTTTGGGTAAGTTCATGTAAATGTCAATGCGTCGTTACACCCGCCACCACCCGACAGCCAATTAATACATTTTATCACGTGACCAAAAAAATGCCAATTTGTTTCTACTTTAGGGCACCGCCGTGTTGGAGACTAACCCAAAAAAAACTTTATTGCAGATAATATTAAGTGTAGGCGTTAAACCCTCTCATCCCTGGCCCTATAACCCCTAAATTATTTAAACCAGTAACCCTTGAAAATCCTCAAACCTATAACCTTCTAAATCCCTAAACACCCCAAAATCTCTAAACTCCTAAAACCGATAACATTATAAACGACTAAACTCCTAAACCTCTAAACCACTAAACCTCTAACAATCGAAATCCATATACTCTATACACCTCTAAACACCTAACTTTCTAAACCCCTCACCATCTAAAACACTAACCCTCAAAACACCTAAACCTCTAACCCTCTAAACCCCTAACTCTTTCAACCCCTAACCTTCTATACCTTTAAAACCCAACCCTCTAAACCCTCTTAAACACCTAACCATCTAAACCCCTAACCTTATAAACTCTAACCTATAACGCTAAATCCCCAACCTAAATCCCAACCCATCTAAACTCCAATCCTCTAAACCAGAGGTTCCCAACCTCCAGGCCACGGACCACTACCGGTCCGTGGCATGTTAGGGACCGGGCCGCACAGCAGGAGGTGAGCGGTGGGCAAGCGAGCGAAGCTTCATCTGTATTTACAGCCGCTCATCGCTCGCATTACTGCCTGAGCTCCGCCTCCTGTCAGATCAGCAGCAGCATTAGAACCCTACTGTAAACTGCGCATGCGAGGGATCTAGGTTGCACACTCATGAGAAGTCAGAATCCGACACTTATTTTGGTCCGCGCGTAGCCCGCCCACTTCCGTCTGCGCCTCTTTCCCGTACTGCGCAGTTTTGGTAAGCTCACAAGCTAACCCTAGCCAAAATGAGTAAAAAAACAAACATCGCTGGAGAGCTTCTTTGAAAAGGGGGAAAGACCCAATGATGAACCCCCCCCCCCCCCCCTCTGGTCCGTGAAAAAATTGTCTTCCACGAAACCGGTCCCTGGTGCCAAAAAGGTTGGGGACCACTGCTCTAAACCACTCACCCTCTAAACCCCAAAACCACTAAAACCATAACCCTTTACAACCCCAACCCTCTCATACCATAATAAAGGTTTGTTGGGTTAGATTGTGTAAATGTGTCGTTAAACCCGCCACCATCCGACAGCCAATTAGTAAATCTTGATTTGAAGCTTTTGTGACTGCAGGAATTCATACTCTTTGGTTTATTCGGTAAAGTAAGTAGTTAGAAATAAAATAAATTACGACGTTTCGATCGCAATACAAGCGGTCGTCATCAGGCAAAGGAGTCGGCCTCTAAAGGCAAACAGTTTATAAGGGTTTGGGATGGGTGTTGCCCAAGTGTATCAGCAGCACCAGGAGCATTGGTGGTACACAAGTGCCAATGCAGCAAAAATGCCAATGCAGAAACAATGCCAATGCAGCAGCAATGCGAATGTAGCAGCAATGTGAATGCAGCAACAATGCCAATGCAGTGGGTGAGAGAGCTGCCGTGGCAAGAGGTTACATAGGTAAGAAAGGGAGGAGCAAGGGGGGAGAGAGAGAGGGGGGGGGGTGTAGGAAGATGGGGGGGGGGGGGCGTGAGCGCTAAGGGGATAGAGGACGTGAAGCCTGGGGGGGGGGGGGAAGTGGGCGGGGATGCAAGTGGGAGGCTGGGAACGCTGGGAATGCGGGGGGGGGGGGGGGAAATAACTCGGAAAAAATAGACGAGTACCCGGCAGATATGATGGAACAACCATAAACAATTAAGGTTTTACCTGGTTAATAACATCCTTCCAATGATTGCTCAATTTGTATCCATCTTCTCGGTTAAAGTTATGTCTATGTTTATATATCTGGATGGCTTCATGAACAAACCTTTGATAGTAGCCCGAAGGTTTGCAGAGTACCTTGGTTTCAGAAAAAACTATATCATGCGAGCCCACAGCGTTATAACAATGGTCAACCATGGCAGAGGTGTTTCAGATCTCCCTTGTGTTCGCGCACACGGTCCGAGACATGTCGTTTTGTTTTCTCAATGTAGCTGCTACCGCAGGTACAAATCAGTTTGTAGACTCCAGATGGGATTAGATCATGGATTAAGAAGGTACTCCACATCGGCCAATCGTCTCCACTATCAACTCACCTACCTACAAACTGGCCCGTTTTCTGTCTGATACCTTGCTTTCATTCATGGGCAAGACTACCTTAGTAGTACATAACAGCTCACTTGGTCTCTTGTACTCTTGATTTGAAGTTTTCGTGACTGCAGGAATCCATACTCTTTGGTTCTTTCGGCAAAGTCACATATATATAAAAAATATTAAAATAAAATAACATATCACGACGTTTCGATCGCAACACAAGCGGTCGTCCTCAGGCATAAAAAAATAATCCAGCTGGATAATTTTAATAATATATCATAACGAAACTTCGTGATATATAATTTTTTGTTTTATTTTAGTCTTTTTCTATCTACGTGACTTTACCAAAAGAACCAAAGAGAATAGCAATTGTAATCATTTTCGTGGATTGAATAGAACAAATCACCTTGGTTGTTTTGATGCACCCATATCAACACGAGTGTGTTTAAATATACTGAAAAAACAAGGTCAGACGGTAGAAACTTCCACCTCTTAGACCAAATCACCATTTTAATACTGGCAGTAGTTTGCAGAACATTGCAGGTTGAATATTAAAAAATCTATCTTTATTTGAAGCTGTCGTGACTGCAGGAATCAATACTCTTTAGTTCATTCGGTAAAGTTACGTAGGTACAAAATGACACAAATCACGACGTTTCGGGTGCAACACAAGCGTCCATCATCAGGTGGGAAAGCGTGGTCTGCTGCTGAGGCAGACTGTTTTAAAAGGTTCGAAATGGGTGTAGCTCAAGGGTCATAAAGAAGTGGCCGAAGATAGTGATGTTAATGTGAGAAATTAGCAAGTAAATGTAAGTTAGGTGAGCGGCCTCCTGAACGAGGGATTAGCATGATGTTGATGTGATAGATTAGCATGATGTTGATGTGAGAGATTAGCATGATGTTGATGTGAGAGATTAGCATGATGTTGATGTGAGAGATTAGCATGATGTTGATGTGAGGGATTAGCATGATGTTGATGTGAGAGATTAGCATGATGTTGATGTGATAGATTAGCATGATGTTGATGTGATAGATTAGCATGATGTTGATGTGAGAGATTAGCATGATGTTGATATGAGAGATTAGCATGATGTTGATGTGATAGATTAGCATGATGTTGATGTGAGAGATTAGCATGATGTTGATATGAGAGATTAGCATGATGTTGATGTGATAGATTAGCATGATGTTGATATGAGAGATTAGCATGATGTTGATGTGATAGATTAGCATGATGTTGATGTGAGAGATTAGCATGATGTTGAATTGATAGATTAGCATGATGTTGATGTGATAGATTAGCATGATGTTGATGTGAGGGATTAGCATGATGTTGATGTGATAGATTAGCATGATGTTGATGTGAGAGATTAGCATGCTGTTGATGTGATAGATTAGCATGATGTTGATGTGAGAGATTAGCATGATGTTGATGTGAGAGATTAGCATGATGTTGATGTGATAGATTAGCATGATGTTGATGTGAGAGATTAGCATGATGTTGATGTGATAGATTAGCATGATGTTGATGTGAGGGATTAGCATGATGTTGATATGAGAGATTAGCATGATGTTGATGTGAGAGATTAGCATGATGTTGATGTGAGAGATTAGCATGATGTTGATGTGATAGATTAGCATGATGTTGATGTGATAGATTAGCATGATGTTGATGTGATAGATTAGCATGATGTTGATATGATAGATTAGCATGATGTTGATGTGAGAGATTAGCATGATGTTGATGTGAGGGATTAGCATGATGTTAATGTGAGAGATTAGCATGATGTTGATGTGATAGATTAGCATGATGTTGATGTGAGAGATTAGCATGATGTTGAAGTGATAGATTAGCATGATGTTGATGTGAGAGATTAGCATGATGTTGATGTGAGGGATTAGCATGATGTTGATGTGAGAGATTAGCATGATGTTGATGTGAGGGATTAGCATGATGTTGATGTGATGGATTAGCATGATGTTGATGTGAGAGATTAGCATGATGTTGAAGTGAGAGATTAGCATGATGTTGAAGTGAGAGATTAGCATGATGTTGATGTGATAGATTAGCATGATGTTGATGTGAGGGATTAGCATGATGTTGATGTGATAGATTAGCATGATGTTGATGTGAGAGATTAGCATGATGTTGAAGTGAGAGATTAGCATGATGTTGATGTGATAGATTAGCATGATGTTGATGTGAGAGATTAGCATGATGTTGATGTGATAGATTAGCATGATGTTGATGTGAGAGATTAGCATGATGTTGAAGTGAGAGATTAGCATGATGTTGATGTGATAGATTAGCATGATGTTGATGTGAGAGATTAGCATGATGTTGATGTGATAGATTAGCATGACGTTGATGTGATGGATTAGCATGATGTTGATGTGAGAGATTAGCATGATGTTGATGTGATAGATTAGCATGATGTTGATGTGAGGGATTAGCATGATGTTGATGTGAGGGATTAGCATGATGTTCATGTGAGGGATTAGCATGATGTTGATGTGAGGGATTAGCATGATGTTGATGTGAGGGATTATCATGATGTTGATGTGATAAATTAGCATGACCTACTGATCCAATAAACACTCCAACCTGGTAACTCACTGCCAACACACTGATCTAAAAAATGACCCTATAACCTTGCCAGCTAGGCTCAGACTCACGACCAGCTAACCTAATAATCCAAAACCCACTGTCCCACCAGGCTACTCCCGCTGTGAAGGAGGGGCCGGTATTGTAAATTAATGTTGTGTTTTTGTTCCGCGTTTAGGCACCACTACCATTACTTGGCCATAAACGTGTTTAAGGCCAGGAGTGTCTGTGCACTCATCTTTCCCAAATGGAAGCTGCTCGTGGTGGAGGCAACATGTCACGTCTGGCAACGCAAAACTAGTTCAGCGCCAATGGATTTGACTAAAACCACTGGTGCATAAGACCAGTTGAAAAACTATCCTGACATTTTTATAAATTAATACACACCATGAGGAGGGTAATTCCTTAAACAGCTTGATAGAAGTGGTCGAGTGACACGGACGTGTGTTCTCCTGTACGTGCATTCCACGTAGTTATGTTCTCCTATAAACGAGGGCTACTCCGAGGAGAATGTGCACAGCGTACGCTGCGCTCCCACGGTTTCGTCTTTACCATGAACCGCGCTTTCCATGTCACAGCGATCTGCAGGTTCTGCGCTTGTTTAGCTTGAGGCTGCAGTCATCGCCGCGATGCCGCGAGGGAGTCTGCTGAGTGAGCTCCGGCGCCCCGTTATCAATCGAAGGCTCGCGTTGCCGAGCCACGTGCCGCCAGGCTCGTTCGGAACACGACGGTGGCAGGGAGGGCTCGGCGGGTTGTTTACAAGTTCTTGGGAGACGCCACCGTGTTTACACAACCAATGGGGAAGCAACGTAGACTCGGAATGAACTCGGCAAAATGATATCACTTGAGAGAGAAGGCTGCAGTTTTGTGCGTGTCGTCTCGTTAGCAGCTTTTGGTGAACACTTGGGTGTCACGTGGTGCATATTATCATTCTCGTGACAGACTGCAAAGGTTGAAGTGGAATTTCCTCACATACCACACGACACAATATATGCACAGACACACGTAAACTTTACCCCCTGTATTTCCAATATTCCTATAACCGTGCTCGATTCAAGGGTTCAGTGTTACTCACTGAGGCTCCCATAAGGTTCAGTGTTACTCACTGGTGTTCTCTTAGGGTTCAGTGTTACTTACTGGTGTTCTCTTAGGGTTCAGTGTTACTCACTGAGGCTCCCATAAGGTTCCCATAGGGTTCATTGTTCATCACTGGGTGTTCCATAGGGTTGTTATCACATTATAAGTAGAAGTAATTATTGTTATTATCAAGTTACAAGTAGAAGTAATTGTTATTATCAAGTTACAAGAGAAATGATTATTATGTCGTAAGTACAAGTAATTATTATCACGTTACAAATAGAAATGAGTATTATTGTTATCACTTCATAAATTATTATTGTTCTTATAATTCACACAGTGCTAGATTACAGGCACACTCCTGTAGTCTGGCACTGTGGAAGGTAGAGAGTGTTGGTGGATCTCCGTACAGTGAATGTTGTGAAACCCTCTTCCCTTGGGCATCTAGGTGCCATCACCTGTCTCGCCAGGAGAAGACAGTACAGCAAGTGGGATGATCGCCATCTTTACCTCTACGGTTTACAGTGTTTCCCCCTCGTAAGCGTGGAGTTTCTCCGGGTGCTCTGGTTTCCCCCCACTTGTGTAAGCGCTCGTCATTCATTGGGCGAAATATATTAAAATGAAAAACTCAATTCAGGACCTTACTGACTCAGTTTGGCTTTCCTGGAATAAGTCTATTATTATAAAATATTACAGGAACTTAATATTCAATTCTTATTCCACAACCCTCAATGCCCTTTTAAAGTTCAATTTGTGCATGTCTAAAGACATGATGACACCTGCTGGTTAGAAAAGGGAAGCACGGGTACAGGCACTGCTGTAGAAACATCAAATCCTAAAGGGAGAGGTATCTGGGCCAAAGCTAATGGGTGGGGCTGGCCGGGATGCTCCAGTAACCCACTCGAAGGTTCCACGATAGGGCGTGGCCAGAGGCGGAGCCTCGCCGCGCTTGCGTCGTTATAAGCGGGGGCGGAGGAGGACTCGGGGGTTCGTGTGTGGAGTCTTGGGTCCGGACTGCGTCGCTGCTCGCCGTCATCTCTCTCCATCATCCGACCACGTGGAAGATCTCCTGCGGCTTCCATCACCCTCCCCAGCTCGCCGTCAACCAGTGGCGTGGCCGAGTGTGGATGGTGGAACCACGCTGAGTGATCAGTCGTGTGTGTGTAGCCCGTAGAGACGCTAACATCCAGTGTTGTGAGAGATAAGCTGTTGTGCCCGTATATGAATGAAAGAAGTACCCTCTACACGACGTGTCGCGGAAGTCGCTCATTACACATGTAAGACTCACAAACATCCATACTCAGAGACCCATAGATTCCAACAGACATCCATAGACTCCAACACACACACGCACATAGACTCACACAGCGACCTTATAGGCTCACACAGAGACCCATAGCCTCACACAGAGATCCATACATTCAAAGAGACCCAAAAACTCACACCGAAATCCATAGATTCGTAGAGGCCAATAAGGATAAAAAATAAAAAAGTATTTATTTTGTACTGAAGGACTCTAACGAGTGATAAAGATCTTTTTCACATGTCCATTCGGGCGGATCAAAATGTAACAACAAAAATAGAATACAAAATACGACAGGAGAGGTAAACACATTATTTACAAATATACAAATGAAACTAAACATTTTTTTTATCTTACCACAGACCCCTTAGACTCAAAGAAACCTAAACTCCTAAATTACTAACCCTCAACCTCTAGAATCAAAACCCATAAACCTGCTAAACCTCGAAACACCTAACCCTCTAAAGCTATAACTCTCTAAAGCCATAACCTTCTAAAACATAAAACTCTACCCTTAACCCTCTCATCCTCAAAACCGTAACTTTCTAAAACCCTCAATCCCTAACCGAAATCCCAAATCATCTAAACCCCAACACTCTTAAACACCTAAACTTCTAGACCCCTAACTCTCTAAACCCATATTATCCTCAAATACTAACCGTCTCAACATCTAACTCTTTAAACCCTCTAAACACCTAACCCTCTAATCTCATAATAAAGTGTTTTTTGGGTAAGTTCATGTAAATGTCAATGCGTCGTTACACCCGCCACCACCCGACAGCCAATTAATACATTTTATCACGTGACCAAAAAAATGCCAATTTGTTTCTACTTTAGGGCACCGCCGTGTTGGAGACTAACCCAAAAAAAACTTTATTGCAGATAATATTAAGTGTAGGTGTTAAACCCTCTCATCCCTGGCCCTATAACCCCTAAATTATTTAAACCAGTAACCCTTGAAAATCCTCAAACCTATAACCTTCTAAATCCCTAAACACCCCAAAATCTCTAAACTCCTAAAACCGATAACATTATAAACGACTAAACTCCTAAACCTCTAAACCACTAAACCTCTAACAATCGAAATCCATATACTCTATACACCTCTAAACACCTAACTTTCTAAACCCCTCACCATCTAAAACACTAACCCTCAAAACACCTAAACCTCTAACCCTCTAAACCCCTAACTCTTTCAACCCCTAACCTTCTATACCTTTAAAACCCAACCCTCTAAACCCTCTTAAACACCTAACCATCTAAACCCCTAACCTTATAAACTCTAACCTATAACGCTAAATCCCCAACCTAAATCCCAACCCATCTAAACTCCAATCCTCTAAACCAGAGGTTCCCAACCTCCAGGCCACGGACCACTACCGGTCCGTGGCATGTTAGGGACCGGGCCGCACAGCAGGAGGTGAGCGGTGGGCAAGCGAGCGAAGCTTCATCTGTATTTACAGCCGCTCATCGCTCGCATTACTGCCTGAGCTCCGCCTCCTGTCAGATCAGCAGCAGCATTAGAACCCTACTGTAAACTGCGCATGCGAGGGATCTAGGTTGCACACTCATGAGAAGTCAGAATCCGACACTTATTTTGGTCCGCGCGTAGCCCGCCCACTTCCGTCTGCGCCTCTTTCCCGTACTGCGCAGTTTTGGTAAGCTCACAAGCTAACCCTAGCCAAAATGAGTAAAAAAACAAACATCGCTGGAGAGCTTCTTTGAAAAGGGGGAAAGACCCAATGATGAACCCCCCCCCCCCCCCTCTGGTCCGTGAAAAAATTGTCTTCCACGAAACCGGTCCCTGGTGCCAAAAAGGTTGGGGACCACTGCTCTAAACCACTCACCCTCTAAACCCCAAAACCACTAAAACCATAACCCTTTACAACCCCAACCCTCTCATACCATAATAAAGGTTTGTTGGGTTAGATTGTGTAAATGTGTCGTTAAACCCGCCACCATCCGACAGCCAATTAGTAAATCTTGATTTGAAGCTTTTGTGACTGCAGGAATTCATACTCTTTGGTTTATTCGGTAAAGTAAGTAGTTAGAAATAAAATAAATTACGACGTTTCGATCGCAATACAAGCGGTCGTCATCAGGCAAAGGAGTCGGCCTCTAAAGGCAAACAGTTTATAAGGGTTTGGGATGGGTGTTGCCCAAGTGTATCAGCAGCACCAGGAGCATTGGTGGTACACAAGTGCCAATGCAGCAAAAATGCCAATGCAGAAACAATGCCAATGCAGCAGCAATGCGAATGTAGCAGCAATGTGAATGCAGCAACAATGCCAATGCAGTGGGTGAGAGAGCTGCCGTGGCAAGAGGTTACATAGGTAAGAAAGGGAGGAGCAAGGGGGGAGAGAGAGAGGGGGGGGGGGTGTAGGAAGATGGGGGGGGGGGGCGTGAGCGCTAAGGGGATAGAGGACGTGAAGCCTGGGGGGGGGGGGAAGTGGGCGGGGATGCAAGTGGGAGGCTGGGAACGCTGGGAATGCGGGGGGGGGGGGGGGAAATAACTCGGAAAAAATAGACGAGTACCCGGCAGATATGATGGAACAACCATAAACAATTAAGGTTTTACCTGGTTAATAACATCCTTCCAATGATTGCTCAATTTGTATCCATCTTCTCGGTTAAAGTTATGTCTATGTTTATATATCTGGATGGCTTCATGAACAAACCTTTGATAGTAGCCCGAAGGTTTGCAGAGTACCTTGGTTTCAGAAAAAACTATATCATGCGAGCCCACAGCGTTATAACAATGGTCAACCATGGCAGAGGTGTTTCAGATCTCCCTTGTGTTCGCGCACACGGTCCGAGACATGTCGTTTTGTTTTCTCAATGTAGCTGCTACCGCAGGTACAAATCAGTTTGTAGACTCCAGATGGGATTAGATCATGGATTAAGAAGGTACTCCACATCGGCCAATCGTCTCCACTATCAACTCACCTACCTACAAACTGGCCCGTTTTCTGTCTGATACCTTGCTTTCATTCATGGGCAAGACTACCTTAGTAGTACATAACAGCTCACTTGGTCTCTCTAATCAAGGGCATTTCACTGTCCCCAGATGATTTGCTCATCAGCTTTGATGTAGTTTCTCTGTTGTTCAAGGTTCCTGTACCTGACACTTTAGCAATAATTGAAGATTTAGTCCAACATGGACTGAATCTTGATGTACCTACTCTGGTTAGGCACTGCCTTACCAACACTTACTTCACTTGAAATGGTACTTTTTACAAACAAAATGAAGGTACCCCCATGGGTTCCCCCTCATCACCAGTGATAGCGAATGTTTTCATGGAGAAATTTGAAACAGATGACATCCAGACATCCACCCTATGTCCTTCCTTGTGGAAGAGATATGTAGATGACACTTTCGTCATTTCGCCACATCAATTCCATACACCCATCCGTCAAATTCACCATGGTAGTGGAGAAGGATGGTAAGCTACCATTCCTGGATGTTTTGTTTGAGAAGAGACCTGACGGCTCGTTGGGACACTGTCTACAGGAAAGCCACCCACACATATTCCTATCTGAAACCTGATTCCCACCACCATCCGGCACAGAATAATTCCCTCATCAAAACACTACACCATAGGGCCCACTGCATTTCCGACCAACACCACCTAGCCAGTGAACTGGAACACGTACACCAGGCCCTCAAGATGAATGGGTACTCGGATCGCATTATTCGCATAGCTGTTTCTCCAACCATGAAGAAACAACCCCCTGAGAAGCTAATCAAAACCATCACATTACCATACATAGCAGGTGTTACCAAAAAGATTTCCAAAATTTTAAACAAACACAAGATCTAGGTCCGATTCAATACAGTACACAAAATCCGTGATCTAATCCCATCTGGAGTCTACAAACTGAGTTGTACCTGCGGTAGCAGTTACATTGGGGAAACGAAACGACATGTCTCGGACCGTGTTCGCGAACACAAGGCAGATCTGAAACACATCAGAACCAATACCTCTGCCGTGGGTGAACATTGTTATAACGTTGTGGGCTCACATGATATAGTTTTTTTCCGAGACCAAGGTACTCTGCAAACCTTCGGGCTACTATCAAAGGTTTGTTCATGAAGCCATCCAGATATATAAACATAGACATAACTTTAACTGAGAAGATGGATACAAATTGAGCAATCATTGGAAGGATGTTATTAACCAGGTAAAACCTTAATTGTTCATGGTTGTTCTATCATTTCTGCCGGGTACTAGTCTATTTTTCGGAGTTATTTCCCCCCCCGCATCCCCAGCGTTCCCAGCCTCCCACCCACTTCCCCCAAGCTTCACGTCCTCTCTCCCCTTAACGGTAATGCAGCGCCCCCTCATACCCCTATCCCCCCTCTCTCTCTCCCCACTTGCTCCTCTACTGTTTCTTACCAATATAACATCTTGCCATAGCAGCTCTCTCGCCCACTACATTGGCATTGTTGCTGCATTGGCATTGTTGCTGCATTGGCATTGTTGCTTCATTGGCACTCGTGCACCGCCCATGCTCCTGGTGCTGTTGATACACTTGGGCTACGCTCATCCCAAACCCTTATAAACTGTCTGCGTTTAGAGGCTGACTCCTTTGCCTGATGACGACCGCTTGTGTTGCGATCGAAACGTCGTGATTTGTTTTATTTTATTTCTAATTATGTTACTTTACCAAAAGAACCAAAGACCAATTAGTAAAGTTTGTCACATGAACAAAAAGTGCCAATTCGTTTCTCCTTTAGCACACTGATGTGTTGGACTAACCCAAAAAAACCTTTATTATGGATAATATTAGTTGTGAAAGTCTAGGTGTTAAATCCTCTACACTCCTAACCCCTAAACCTCAATACCCTATAAACCTCTAACCCTCAAAACCCCTAAACTTCGAAAACCCAAATCTCCTAAACCCCAAACATCTAAATCCCTAAACTTATAACCCTCTAAAATCCAAACCCTCCAAACCAATAAACATCTAACAATCAAAACCCATACACTCTCTAAACTTCTTAAACACCTAACTCTCTAAACTCATAATCTTCTAAACCCTAACCCAATTAACTCCTAACCCTCTAAACCCCTCACCCTCGAAGCACCTATACCATAAAACCCTAAACCTCTGAACCCCGAAACTAAACCCCTAAAAAAACCCTAAACTCTAAAACCTATAACCTTCTAAATTTCTAACCCTCTAAACCACTAAACCTCTACATATCGAAACCCATAAAGCCTCTAAACCTTTAAACACCTAACTATTTAAATCTCTTAACCCATAATATTCTAAACCCTAACCTTCTAAAACCCTAACCCTCTGAACCCCTAACTCTTTAAGTCCCTAAACCCCTAAAACAATAGCCATCTAAACACCTAAACCTCTAAACCCCTTACCCTTTAAAACCCTCCCTCTAAACCCTTAAACCCATCATCCTCTAAACCTGTCAACCCATAAACTTAGTCCAATAAGTATCGAACCCTCTAAACTTCCAACCCTCTAAACCCATCACCCTCTAAACCCCTATAGCCCTAAATCCCTATACCCCTAAACCCCTAACCCTCTTAAACCACTAACCCTCTGTGTGGAGTATGTTGGGTAGTGGGTATCACGCTGTGGGTGGGTGCAGGGTGTGTGTGGTGGGTGGAGGGTATCACAGGGTGGGTGCAGGGTGTGGGTGGTGGGTGGAGGGTGTGGGTGGTGGGTGCAGGGTATCACGGACTGGGTGGGTGCAGGGTGTGTGTGGTGGGTGCAGGGTGTGTGTGGTGGGTGCAGGGTGTGTGTGGTGAGTGGAGGGTTTCACAGGGTGGGTGGGTGCAGGGTGTGTGTGGTGGGTGCAGGGTGTGTGTGGTGGGTGCAGGGTGTGTGTGGTGAGTGGAGGGTATCACAGGGTGGGTGAGTGCAGGGTGAGTGTGGTGGGTGCAGGGTGAGTGTGGTGGGTGCAGGATGTGCGTGGTGGGTGCAGGGTGAGTGTGGTGGGTGCAGGATGTGCGTGGTGGGTGCAGGGTGAGTGTGGTGGGTGCAGGGTGAGTGTGGTGGGTGCAGGGTGTGGGTGGTGGGTGGAGGGTATCACAGGGTGGGTGGGTGCAGGGTGTGGGTGGTGGGTGCAGGGTGAGTGTGGTGGGTGCAGGGTGTGGGTGGTGGGTGCAGGGTATCACAGGG
This sequence comes from Lethenteron reissneri, assembly GCF_015708825.2. Taxonomy (NCBI): domain Eukaryota; kingdom Metazoa; phylum Chordata; class Hyperoartia; order Petromyzontiformes; family Petromyzontidae; genus Lethenteron; species Lethenteron reissneri. Next base: position 67,565 of record NW_026892252.1, on the reverse strand, counting down.
TGGGTGGATGCAGGGTGTGTGTGGTGGGTGCAGGGTGTGGGTGGTGGGTGGAGGGTATCACAGGGTGGGTGGGTGCAGGGTGAGTGTGGTGGATGCAGGGTGTGTGTGGTGGGTGCGGGGTATCAAGGACTGGGTGGGTGCAAGGTGTGGGTGGTGGGTGGAGGGTATCACAAGGTGGTTGGGTGCAGGGTGAGTGTTTTGAGTGTGGTGAAAGTCGTCAGGGTTCACACCAATCCACCACCTCTACCACCCCTACTGTGCAGTGGACCGGCCACCACAAAGCAGCACACGTCGGAGGAGTGAGCGGATGGCTCTCCCTATGCGGGCCAGGCTCCCTTGCTTCCTCTTCTCCTGCTGTACCATCAACTCCTCCACCAGGGTCTCCTGTACCACCAACTCCTCCACCAGGGTCTCCTCAAGTACTACCAACTTCTCCACCAGAGTCTCCTGTACCACCAACTCCTCCACCAGCGTCTCCTCAAGTACCACCAACTCCTCCACCAGAGTCTCCTGTACCACCAACTCCTCCACCAGAGTCTCCTGTACCACCAACTCCTCCAAAAGGGTCTCCTTCTGTATCTCCAACTCCTCCACCAGCGTCTCCTGTACCACAAACTCCTCCACTAGGGTCTCCTGTACCACCAACTCCTCTACCAGCGTCTCCTCAAGTACCACCAACTCCTCCACCAGAGTCTCCTGTACCACCAACTCCTCCACCAGAGTCTCCTGTACCACCAACTCCTCCACCAGCGTCTCCTGTACCACCAACTCCTCCACCAGCGTCTCCTGTACCATCAACTCCTCCACCAGCGTCTCCTCAAGTACCACAAACTCCTCCACCAGCGTCTCCTCCTGTACCACCAACTCCTCCACCAGGGTCTCCTCCTGTACCACCAACTCCTCCACCAGAGTCTCCTCTTGTACCACCAACTCCTCCACCAGAGTCTCCTCCTCCTCCAGCACCACCAGCTCCTCCACCATGGTCTCTTCTTCCTCCACAACCTTCAACTTCTCTTTAGAGGCCTGGGCGAGCAAGGAGGATGGGCGCTGTGCCGGCTCCACTCTGTGAAGAGATGCGCACGACACCGTTCCAACTTCCTGCTCTAGCAGAAATCAGTCCCCCCCATCCCCCCCATCGTCTATGGGTGGACTAACTGTGTGCCGCAGAAGATTAACCCAGCTAATTAACAGTGCCGCAATAATGCAGCATACCTTTGCCCACCGTGAGTCTGGTTACAAAATGGGCATTAGTCTGGCGGTGTCTCAGTGGATGAAGGGCAACTTGGGAAAGATGTTGCCGCTTCATTATCTGTCCTCACCCAGAAACCAATTATGGAAAAATAAATCCGTATATAACCGAATCTACACGTTCTCTTTGGCTGGAACTCACAGCCAGAGAGGACCTGGGTTTGATTCCCATACGTGGGCCACTTTTTCTGTGTGGAATGTGGAGTGTGTTCTACCAACCACCCTACCCTGCCTGCCCCCCCCCCCCCCCTGCATGGGTTCCCAGAATCAGAATCTTTCTTTAAACTGGATGAAGAGGAGTCTGATGAGCTATGAAGCTCTTCTTTCACAGATGTCCAGTCAAGTCACAGGGTCAGCAGGTTATAACAACAAACAAAACAAAAGGAGTCCAAAGTATACCAAAAAAAGCGTATAAATACAAATGGCTTAAGTAAATAAAATCCTGTCAGTTTTTCAACACTAAATGCAAGCTTGTGCAACGCAGTGAAACAGCAACAAAAACAGCCTCACACCACATCAAGACAACACAATCCTTCAATAAAATTGCAAATTAAAATTTCACTTCCATTCCTCTGGGTTTGGCAACTGAACCCTCACAAACACGCTGTGCAACCAGTGTTGGATGGACATCTCCACCAGTGTTGTAAATTGAACCTCCAAATAACTCAATTGGGATCGTACAGTAGCAGTACATTTGTTCTGTACTGCAAAATACTTGGCAGGACCCTCCTGAAAAAAGTATTGAGACTGAGTGAGGCTATTGCTGGCTAAATAAGCGTAGAAGTAGTAGCAATGAAGATAACTAGATATTAAACACACACACACACAGGAGCAGAGTCGTCCCCCGGGTACGGTGTACAGGGGGTGACCACCCCGGGCCCCGCGCTTTGGGGGGCCCTGCGGTTCGATGTCACGGTGTCAGGCGTAATACTTCCGTTTAACACGTAGGCTATCGCTCCAGATTGGCTCACAAGTGATGACATCACATTTATCACTCTATTTAAGACCGAAAGAGGAGGATTTCTCCACGATTCGTAAGCCCACACGGTGTAACTTGCTCCAGGCCCCGCACCCCCCTATAGACTGCCATGACCACTGGACAAGCAGATGGTGGCTTACCGTCGCTCAGCAGCTCCAGAGTGCTTCACACTGCCAGGAGCAGCAGCGGTGGTGGTGGTGGCTTTGCTGGCCGTGGTGGTGCTGGTGGCCGCAGTCCGGAGCCAGTTATGAGCCAGCGCCTGCACTGGCGTCATACGACAATTCGGATCCCATCTGTTGAGAGATGCACGGGGAACACACGCGGCCACGTGGTGAGAGAGGCATGGTGAGAGCTTTGATGTTCCTTCCCTTCTCCCACGAGGTCCAGGAATGCACAGCAGCAGCGGAAGCCACAGTAGCAGTGGCAGTCCTCTGATGCCCAGCAGCGGCTTGGACAGACCTCCCACTCCTCTACAGAGGGCTAACTCCACAGAGGGCCAGTGGTACCGCTTATTGGCAGGTCCACTCAGCTCCACATCTTCCTGGTGATCGGTGGAGAGCGGTCGCCAATCAATTGGAGGGGGGAATCCTCGTGGGGAGGGGGTGGGAGTGGTGGGTGGTTCTTACCGCAAACAGGAGCTGATGAATTCGACAAACTCCGGGTCATCGCTTTTGAGCACCCTGTGAAGTGGGAAGCTCCCCGGAACCCTTTTCTTGCCTGGGCAGAACATCTTCCCCCGATGGTCTGCAGGATCCATGCACAGCGGAAGAGACGAAGTCACCAACCACCACATCGCCCATCTACCCACTTACTGACCGATTCATCAACCCACTCATCCACCTACCCACCCATACACTCTTCCACCTACCCAATCGCTCACTCACCTATCCACCTACCCACTCACCCACCCACTCATCTACCCGCCCACCCACCCTCTCGCTGACCCACTCACCCAACCACTCACCCATTCGCCCAATTACCCACCAACCTACTCGCCTACTCACCCACATACCCATCCACTTGCCCACACACCCATTTACCCACCCACATACCCAAGTAATGTAAAATACAAAGACGCCCCCTCCAAAACAAAATAACAACAGCCTGAGGCCACACCCTAAAACTGAATCCGGTCTGTCATTCACCCCACGCTTCAACTCACCAAAGAACTGCGTTCTGTCGGGTGCTCCATTCACCATGTACCTTGGAGGCATCCCCAGAATCTGCACATGGTTGACATGAAGACAAAGGTCACCCGTATAGCTTCGGCACACTGTCGGGACAAGTGCTGTTAGATCGAGTAGCAAAATTAGCAGCGTTTGTTGAGGGCCAGCACTGTGGCACAGAGAGACAGGAGTGGCGGCTGATTTCAGCCGCATCATCTCTACATAACAAAAAGGCTCAGTCCCTTTAACACGCACCTTTACATCATCCGCACCTAGTTTACACAACAAAGGCTCATTCCTAACAGCGTGCTTCAGCCGCACCGAACCTCACAAAAATAATATTCAGGGACTACCTTGGCTCCTCCCACCCTCAACCAGTATATATACAAGGACTGTTTCTTGGAATTTCTCTCACTTGATACAGCTATCGTGCTGTGAATGTTCCACCTGAAGACGGAAGCTTGTGTTGCCTCCGAAACGTCGTGATTTTTATTTTATTTTTACTTTCATTATTTTTTTATTTTTTACCTACGTGACTTACCGAAAAAACCTAAGAATGTGAATCCTTGCAGTCACGAAAGCTTCAAATCTAGAATTAACCCAGGTACTTTACACACTCCACCAGGTACTCATTTGAGGCTGACTCGAACTAGAGGAGGCCCAGGACCAGTTCAGACAATCGTCACTGGTGTTGCCCATGAGCTGGAATCAAACTCGGTTTCTAGCACAGCAGGCTGACCGCTACGCTACCGCTCCCCCACACAAACAAGACACACACGTGTACACGCAACATACGACGGCCGGTATTCACAGATCACCAATTGGCCACCCCCCCTCCTGCCACCCCCATAGCCCACGACTCCAAGGAGAGAGAGGGAGATCACGAGCGGACAGACGCCGTGTGGGAAATACCTCTATGCAGCGCGGGAGGTGATCTTCGTGGCTGTTGGACCGGAATAATTCCCTGCCCGTCGCCAACTCCGCCACCGTGCAGCCCAGCGCCCACATATCCACTCCACATGTCAAGCTATAGCCCAGCAACAGCTCCGGAGCCAAGTATTCTAGGGTGCCACCAACATTCATAGCTGTACAAAAATCACAAGGACAACAAACATATGTGCGTGTGTACACACTGTGTCTTAAACAGCATCATCATCATGCACATAAACAGTCACATTTACAGACACTCAGATACTCACACACAGACACACTCAGACAGACACTGACATATAGACACTCACACGGACGCAGCGAGACCCATGCATAAAGACAGCCATACAGACACCCACACGCAGACACTCACACACCCAGGTGAGGTCACTCACGTTGACTTTCCACGAAAAAGCTCGTGCCAAAGTCCGTGATCCTCACGGTGCCAGTCACGGTGTCTTTGACGAGAACATTTTCCTGGAGGAGGGGTAGAATGAATTCAAACTCAGAGGTTATGCCGATATCATTCAGCCAGCAGTGGATCAATCACATACCACGACACACGCTAAACAGGGGTACTAGATGAGGCATAGCGCTGTCGACAAGCGTCAGTCAAGAGCAATATTCGCTGTTTTATGACAGCTGTCACTGGGCGGTGCCCCTTTCAAATGTGTCAAAATTAAATTTCGATTTAAAGCTTTCGTGACTGCAGGGATTCATCTTCTTGGTTCTTTCGGTAAAGTCATCACGTAGAAGGGAAGTAATAAAATAATAAAAATTCAACAATAAAACAATTCTCATGACGTTTCGGCCACAACGCAAGCAGCCGTCCTCAGGTGACCTGGTTTTCACCTCAGGACGGCTGCTTGCGTTGTCGCCGAAACCTGGTTTTCACCTGAGGACGGCTGCTTGCGTTGTGGCCGAAACGTCGTGAGAATTGTTTTATTATGTTTTATTTTTATTATTTTATTACTTCCCTTCTACGTGACTTTACCGAACGAACCAAGAAGATGCGTCGAAATTGTAGATGTGAGTAGAGGCGTGTCACGTTCAAAGCACTCTCAGGCACCATCAGATTAAAGGGGGGTGGCTCTATTGACAACCGATTGCCGTTGCTCCAACAGGAGAGCTGCATGGAGCTCACAGCTGGATGAGTGCCCGTTAACGAGTTACAGACAAAAAGCCACGCACAAGAGAGTGCACGGATTCCGTGACGCTTTCCACTGCACCTTTGTCTTTGGACGTTTTCAATTTGCAGATTGGAATTCGATAACGAGCAGTTGTCAGGCCAAAATGCACATTTCGCACGTTTTAAAAAAAAGTTCTGTTTGACTCCGTTTCGTGTCTCCCAGGGTTTGGGGCAACTCTGATCAACGTTGCCGGTTTTCTCTCTGGTGAGTCCCCAAGAGCTGACACGACTCTACACGATAGTTTAATTCATACCAGATCACATTCACCAGAGGAGCATGGTCCTGCCTCCTTCCAATGAGATGGGCAGAGCTTACATATCGACTCTGTGACGAACATGGCCGGTTTTCTCTGTGGAACGAGTCCCCAATAAACATACACCTCTGCAATCTTAATTTGTAGCTTTCGTGACTGCAGGAATTACTCTTTGGTTATTTCGGTAAAGTCACGTATAAAGCTTGCGTACTTTGTCACCCATCGTCCTACTCATTGACATGCTACTTTTTTCTCTAACCCCTCCCTCTCTCCGCCCCCACCCCCCTCTCTCTATTTAAGGCCTCGTCACAGAGACGCTCTCTCTCTGTGTGCCGATGTGTGTTCTCTCTCTATGTATATTTGCGATATCTGTCTGCTTATATATCTGTCTATAGTTTTCTGGTTAGATTTTTGTTGCTATTTCTTTTATACCTGATGATTGCTTGTGTTGCAATCGAAACGTCGTATGCTATTATTTAATTTATTATTTTATCTTTATACGTGACTTTACCGAAAGAACCAAAGAGTGATACACCTCTGCACCAAAGTGAAAGCTGAACGCTGTGTCCACTCACTGGCTTGATGTCCGCGTGGACGATTTTCATGGAATTGATGTGGCGCAGGAACTTGAGGATACCCCTGGTGTAGGTTTTCACCATCGCCATGTCCAACCGCCGGAGCCCCGCATTCCTAATCACTTCATGAAGGCTCTCCCTGTGAGAGAGGCAGAAGCAGCAACAAAAACACGGCATCAGTACCATCCCCTACAATGCTGCACTGATTCTGATAACGATAATCACATTCATATTGTACGTTCACGTGCAAGTTTATGACCAATATTAAGAGTTATAGTTCCGTGTGGGTTGAGGTCGTCAATTTGCCGATAAACCAAATCAGTTGGCATATCTGCCCACTTGACAACTTGATTTCATTGGCTTTGTTGCCGGGTGGTGGAGGGTAATCCATTGGGAGAAGATAAAAACTCCACACAGAACAGAAGCTCGGGATTTTCGCCGAGAGGCACAAGCATCACCACTGCCATGCAGCCACCCTGCTGATTGAGTGGAGGCGTGGGTTGGTGAAAGTGGCAGGGCTAATGGAGAAAAGACAAGTGGCCTCCAATGCACCCGTGGCACATGGCAGCTCCACAGGATTACAATGCATGGGTGGTGGCGTGGGCATCTCAACATTAACAGCTTACTCTTTGGTTCTTTCGGTAAAGTCACGTATAAAGATAAAATAATAAATTAAATAATAGCATACGACGTTTCGATTGCAACACAAGCAATCATCATCAGGTATAAATGAAATGAAATAGCAACAAAAATCTAACCAGAAAACTATAGACAGACATATAAGCAGACAGATATCACCAAGATACATATGTCTGTCTATAGTTTTCTGGTTCGATTTTAGTTGCTATTTCATTTATACCTGATGATGATTGCTTGTGTTGCAATCGAAACGTCGTATGCTAGTTATTTAATTTATTATTTTATCTTTATACGTGGCTTTACCGAAAGAACCAAAGAGTAATTCCTGCAGTCACGAAAGCTCCAAAATTAAGAATTAACAGCTTGCCGCGGTGGCGAGATGACATCTCCCCCGCCTGGTATGGAGGAGGTCCTAGGTTTGATCCCGACCGTGATGCCTGTACATTTGGAGTTTGCATGTTCTCCCCGTGGGTACGTGGATTTTTCTGTGGGTCCACTCGTTTTCTCCTCCACATTTATAATCAAAATGCTACTTTTCGATTTAAAGCTTTTGTGACTGCAGGGATTCATCTTCTTGGTTCTTTCGGTAAAGTCACGTAGAATGGAAATAATAAAATAATAAAAATAAAACATAATAAAATAATTCTCACGACGTTTCGGCCACAACGCAAGCAGCCGTCCTCAGGTGAAGAACAGGTCTGTCGGGGAGACAGAGTCTGTCTACGTGACTTTACCGAAATAACCAGGAACAAAAATGCTACTTTGTTAAGCTTTTATTTGTGGTCTGGTCGCTTCTAAAAAATAACGAAAGTTTGTTAAGTTAGTTAACCACGTTATTGGCGGAGGGGGGGGGGGCATGCAGTACATACTTCAACAGCTCCATGACGATACAGTCGTGTCCTCTGAAATGAAATATGTTCAGGACTTTGATGACGTTGAAATCTTCATCACTGCCCTCGTCCTGAAGTTCCAGAGCTATCTGGAGCTCCATCTTCTGGTATATTTCTTGCTTGGAGCTGCACAGAGGAAGTCCACAAATGAAGAGCCTGCATTTGCTTAAGGGATATCCAGAGCCAAATTAAATTCAGAATAAAATAATTAAATATGAATTCACCAGGTCTAACAGCACCAGGGGTTCCAGTAGCACACTCGACTATCATTGGTGAGGAGCTCCCACAGAGGGAGTAGGAGCCGACGTAGGGCACCCAATAGGATTTGGAAGTGAAGAACCATTCAAATCGGATTGGTCATTTGAGAAATCTAAATGCAAACGCATGTTAACACAACATATTCTCACTTTAATGTGCCTCTTCCATTCGGGCACACTTTTCGCATAACGCGGAATGTCCCCGTAATAACACGAACACGCCCATTGCAACGCGGAACGCTTCTCGTTATAACGTAGAACACGCCTGTTAAAGCACGGAACACGCCCGTTATAACACGATCTGTGAGTAGTCGACAACAAACTACTTTCTTGAGCTGCAATGATACATTACTCGCAATGATAAAGTAACGTGACGGCATACCCTCAGTATTGGTCTCGTCATCTCAAGGTGTATGAGTGCATTGTATCTCGCCAAACATTATTATTACATTATTTATGGGAAAATTACTTTCGCTCAATACTTTTCTACTGAACGCGGAACTTTTCAGGAATGTATCTACAGCATGAAATGAGGAATTCCCGTAATGTGCAGGTAATCTTTCAGCAATGGGATGTTTTGCCCCAATATTAGTTTACACTGTGTGTGTGTATTTTAAGCTTTAGGGAAGGAAAAATCTGAGAACCCAGAAGGAACTGATGCAGAACAGGGATAGAACATGCAAACTCCATACAGGAGGGCACCCGAATCAGGAGTCGAACCCAGGCCCCCCTTCTCGCTTTGATGCACGATTGTCACCGCTGCATCGCACGGCTGCCCGTGGCAACGGACTTAACAACATCGGCCTCATGACGGTGCGGCTCTGAAGTCTTACCTCGATGGTGACACCAGGATCTTGATGGCCACCAGGATGTTCCTTTTGTGATCAAGGCACTGGATCACCTGGCCTTGACCTCCTTCTCCAATCTTCTTCAGCACCTCATAGCGATAGCGGAGGTGCTCATGCCGGAACTGCACAAAAGGTACAATCATTTAAAGTGAATATAATTAAAATCACAAAATTTAAGAAGCGAGAATGTATATTCTTTGGGTCTTTTGGTAAAGTCACGTACATAGATTCAAAGAAAATAACAAAAAACTAAAAACAATCAAAGGGTTGCCGGGTGAAAATTATCATGTTAATGACAGATTAGTATGTTAATGGAATATCGCAGAGCCGCAACCGAGGGGTCGGCACGCAAAGTGGCTGTTAGTGTGAAAGCGCAAGTTTGAAATGGGCATAAAGCACAACTATCATCAGAAGGTGGTAGGATGGGAAGATCATAGCCAATTATGACTTAAACAGGTTGATAATGTCCTTCCAATGATTACTCAGTTTGTACCCATCTTCTCGGTTTAAATTGTGTCTGTCGATGAAAATGGATGGCTTCATGAAGTAATCTTTGTTGATAGCCAGTGGGCTTGCAAAGTACCTTCGTCTTAGAGAAATAAATTTCGTGTGAGCCCACCGCATTAAAACAATGATCAGCCACGGCTGAGGTATTGGTCCTACCGTGTTTCAGATCCTACCTAGTTTCGGATCTGCCTTATGTTCACGAACATAAGGCAGATCTGAAACTGTCGGGTTGGCTGCCCACCACTTGCATTAATATTGGCTGCTGACATTTGGGCTATGCCCATTTCAAACCCTAATAAACAGTTTGCCTTTGGAAGCTAACCCCCATTTTCCTGAAGTCGACCGATTTTGTTGCGATTGAAACATTGTAGTTTTAGTTTTTTATTTTCTTTGAACCTATCTACGTGACTTTACCGAAAGACCCAAAGAATATTAATTCCTGCAGTCACGAAAGCTTTAAGTCAAGATTTAAGTGAGAATGTAATTTTCTAATATATTTTCTGTAATGATTACGTTTTTTTAAATCTGTCATTGTGGAATGTTCTGATGTCTGCTGGCTCAGTCACCCTTCAAAATAGAGCTTCTTAGCTCAATGGGCTTTACTCGCGAATACAAAATTTCTGATTCTGAAGTACATTGGTGTGTGTGATAGCCCTGGTTGGTACTTCAGGTGCAATAACAAGAAGCCACAAACCCTGCTACCGATGGGCCCTGTGACCTGCCCCCACAGCTGGTGTTTTGTTGCGAGCCTCACCAGAATGTAATTTCGTTCGTAGTCGTCGTATCCATCATTGTTGCATCCCTCAGATTTGTTGAAAAGTGCAAAGTACCACACTTCCTGCATGGCTGCGAGTTCTAGCTTCTCACGGTTGGTCAAGTGAGGGCCAAAGAGAGCCATGATTTCTGCAGACATGAGAATAACGACAACATCTGTGTGATCCCAAAGTTGAGCAATTTGTAGGAAACAATTACAGGATTGGGATGTTTTGGCCAATATCAGTTATGTCTGTATGTATGTTGAACTTCTTTTGCACCGTACGTAGGCAATGGTGCCAAATGGATACGCGGGGGAAGGACAATAAACTAAACATCAAAAGTTCTAAAGAAAGTAGTTTTCAATCGAGATGATTTAAAAGTGTATAGCTCCAGTGGCTTCCTAATCATCTTCTTGGTTCTTTCGGTAAAGTCACGTAGAAGGGAAGTAATAAAATAATAAAAATAAAACATAATAAAACCGAAAGAACCAAGAAGATGAATCCCTGCAGTCACGAAAGCTTTAAATCGAAATTTGGCTTCCTAATATCGGAAGTGCATCTGAAAGCGTGTGATGTGCTGAGGCCAGAGCACAGATAATCATCCCCATGCAACATGGCCACCATGATGCAGTCCCCCATGCAACATGGCTACCATTAAGTCCCGCATGCAACACTGCCAACATGAAGTCCCTCATGCAACTTGGCTACCTGGATATCACCCATGCATCATGGCCGCTATGAAATCTCCAATGCATCACGGTCACTGTGACATCCACCATGCATCATGGCCGCTATGAAATCCCCAATGCATCACGGTCACTGTGACATCCACCATGCATCATGGCCGCTATGAAATCTCCAATGCATCATGGCCACTGTGACATCCACCATGCATCATGGCCGCTATGAAATCTCCAATGCATCATGGCCACTGTGACATCCACCATGCATCATGGCCGCTATGAAATCTCCAATGCATCACGGCCACTGTGACATCCACCATGCATCATGGCCGTTATGAAATCTCCAATGCATCATGGCCACTGTGACATCCACCATGCATCATGGCCGCTATGAAATCTCCAATGCAGCACGGCCACTGTGACATCCACCATGCATCATGGCCGTTATGAAATCTCCAATGCATCATGGCCACTGTGACATCCACCATGCATCATGGCCGCTATGAAATCTCCAATGCATCACGGCCACTGTGACATCCACCATTCATCATGGCCGTTATGAAATCTCCAATGCATCATGGCCACTGTGACATCCACCATGCATCATGGCCGCTATGAAATCTCCAATGCATCACGGCCACTGTGACATCCACCATGCATCATGGCCGTTATGAAATCTCCAATGCATCATGGCCACTGTGACATCCACCATGCATCATGGCCGCTATGAAATCTCCAATGCATCACGGCCACTGTGACATCCACCATACATCATGGCCGCTATGAAATCTCCAATGCATCACGGCCACTGTGACATCCACCATGCATCATGGCCGCTATGAAATCTCCAATGCATCACGGCCACTGTGACGTCCACCATGCAACATGACCATTGTGATGTTCCACCATTCACCATGGCCCTCTGTGACGTCCCTCATTACTGTCCTTACCTTGCGGTGATTTGCTGCAGATGGAGGCGGTGCCCTCTGAGGACAGCGCACTCCACGTGGTGCAAGATTCGCCCTTACTCCTCGCCTCTCCACCTCGGCTCATCTACACACACACAAAGACAAAGGTCCACCACGTAAACTTTAGCAAGATGTTGGGGAAAGAGCAGGAGGCGAGCACTGAGCCAGGATCTCTGAGATCCTGGGCTCCACAAACAGGAGGGTCCTGCCAAGATGTTGTGTCAGTTCTCAGCGTTGGGATATTTGGCCAATATCTGATGTCACACTTGGATTTACAATGAGACACGTGTGGATTTAGAGGACACACACAGGATAATGGCATCCTTCAAACTGTTAAGAGACGAGGGGCTGGGCCAGGACATGCCACGGCCAGGAGGAACAACGATGGCCGATGGTCAAGAAGAATAACGGAGCTGCAGCCAAGTATCGGAGCATGTTTGACGTTTGAGAGGACAGCTTCCATAAAGATGGTGCGACAAAATCGGTGCTTGGTGGATTATGCCATCGCAGGATCGTGAGGGGTAGCAGGAACTCAGGGAAGGAGGCCTTCATCCAGTAGTGGATAGATAAAAGTACTGTAGATTATTCACGTATAGACAGGCAGGTACACAGACAAGATCTCAGGGGAGATACTCTGATAGATGCACACACACTCAGGCAGGCAAGTAGATGTACACTCAGGTATATGGATAGGCGACAGGTAGCCACACGCAGAGTGGAGAGCACACGTCCATCAATACTTCACCACACGAGTCGAAGAGCCACACGTACCTCCATGGTAGCAACTTGTAGAGCAGGGTGCACAGAACTCACAGCGTCTCTCGCACAGTCCGGGTCTCTGCGTGCGGAGCAGGAGACGAAGGCGAGGATCACAAAGAGTCGAGGGGGCGTGAGGGCTCCCAGATCTCAACACGAGTCACAACGCGGGCTTACATCCTCACCATGAACCCACATCATCAACACAGACTCACATCATCACCACTCACTCACAACACGAAATACAAAAACAACAACAACCGACATTCGCCACTAAGTAGGGGTGATGACACCACGGCGTCTGTACCGGGCCAGGTGCACTTTTAGTCCACGTGAAGTGTCGAAGGCTGACAAGACGTCACGGGATAGACCCAGGTTCCAAAGGTTGGCTGAGATGACTGGCAGATACACCAGCTGTATCCCCAACTGTGCCAACTTGTTGAATTTTATCCGCTACTCGCTGTGAGCGTCACTCCTCTGTCCTCAGTTGTTGTTGGAAGGCGACTGCCTCCTACTGCCCGTGGGATCCTTCACGAGCTTCCTCGTGAAGGATGCTATCCACACCGCTGATACCAGTCTTCTGCAAGTCCACTCAGCTCCACATCCTCCCATACAGCATCAGTCCATATTTTTTGACAGCCCATGTCGTGCCCGTTTAACCTCCTTTATGCAACCAAAATAAACTGCTTGGGTATGCGGTCTACAAGACCCAGCCAATGCAGCCTTGCCTGCTGGAGGAGCTTACTGGTGGGAATGTCTCCAGATCTTTCAAGCATTTGTGAGCCCCTCACACAATCCAGCCTGGTTAAACCCAGGATGGATCGTACAATCAACACCACCATCAACACCACCAACACCAACAATACCACCACCAACAACAACAACAAGACTATCACCACCATCAACACCATAACCAAAAACATCACCAACACCACCCCCATCAACATCACCTCCAATCAACACCACTAACACTACCACAACCAACACCACCACCAAGACCACCACCACCAACACGACCACCAACAACACCACAATCAACAACACCACAATCAACAACACCACCATCAACACCACCACCATCAACACCACCAACACCAACAATACCACCACCATCAACACCACCAACACCACCACCAAGACCACCACCAACACAACAACCACCAACACCACAATCAACAACACCACCATCAACACCACCATCAACACCACCAACACTAACAATAAAACCACCATCAACATCACCACCACCAACACCACCACGAAGAACACCAACACACCACCACCAACAACACCACCATCACAAACACACCAACACCACCACCATAACCACCAACAACACCACCATCACAAACACACCACCAAGACCACCACCATCAAACCCACCAATACCACCACCATAAACACCAACAACACCACCACCACTAACAACAAAGAAAGATCCCCCTTATAGCTGAAATAGACTGTTGGGGCAAGTGCTGTTAGCCAGCAGTACCTATGAAGGGCAGAACGGCACACGAGGGGGTGGGTGGCCAGCACCACGCCCGGCCGCCTTTGTCTCCCTAGTGGCGATGTTTACACACACAGACTCACACACACACACAGACTCAACCACACACAGACTCACACACCACAGACTCACACACACACAGACTCACACACACACAGACTCTCACACACACAGACTCTCACACACACAGACTCACACACACACAGACTCACACACACACAGACTCACACACACAGACTCACACACACACACACAGACTCACACACACAGACTCACACACACACAGACTCACACACAGACTCACACACACACAGACTCACACACACACACAGACTCACACACACACAGACTCAACACACACACAGACTTACACACACAGACTCACCACACATACAGACTCACACACACACAGACTCACACACACACAGATCCACACACACAGACTCACACAGACTCACACACACACAGACTCACACACACCAGGACTCCACCATTTCTCACCTTCGCCAGATGCTCCCCCCGACTCTTCTAACGGACAAACTGCCTGAGGGAGACCGAGGGGCGGTACCAAGTGACCACGCCCACTATGACGTCGCAGACCTAAGCCCCTCCCCCACCGGAGCTCCTCCCCCCACCGGAGCCTCCTCCCCCCATGCCCAACCCCTCGCCCCGCCCCTTCACCCCCCTCGCCCCGCCCCTCCCCCCGCTGCTACTTCCGCTGAGGCCGGGCGAGTGGAGGCGGCGCTGTGCATTGTGGGTGGCGAGAGCGGACGGTTTGGATTCCCGCTCGCGGCCAACCAGTCGGCGGCTCGCTGGCTGGGCCTCCTCTAGGTCGACTCAGCCCGAACAAGGCGAGCACCTTGCACGCTGTGGACGCAGCAGCAGCAGCAGTGGCGGGGTGGTGGGGGGGGCAGAGGAGGCGCCTGCTGAGTTCACGGCCCTGCTGGCTGCTGATGATGATGAGGAGAGGCACTGCCAGATTGTGGCTGATGGGATGAGTTACATTTAGTTGTTTGTGTCTCTGGAGGGGCGGATTTGTTGTCGTGGCAGAAATGGCCTCGACTAGGAGGCCGCGATGTGGAGTGTTTGGTCTACTCTTCCACGCTGGGCGTGCCCGCACTTTACCCCGATACACACGCGGGGCGTGAGCTCACTGGGCTTGCAATGCAGAGGTGCAGGTTCGAGTCCATTTCACACTCAGCACTCGGCCACTCACTCAGTCACTCACCCACCCACTCAGCCAGCCACTCAGCCACTCACTCACCCACTCACTCACCCACTCAGCCACTTACTCACCCACAGAGGGATACAGACCATTATGCAGTGGTATTGTAGTATCTGCGTCAATGTTTGTGTTGTTTGGTTATGGTGGTGGTTGTAGTGGTTATGGTGGTGGTTATGGTGGTGGTTATGGTGGTAGTTATGGTGGTGGTGGTTGTGATGGTGGTGGTGGTTGTGATGATCATGGCTTTAGTTTTGGTTGTATAGGTGGTTGTAGTGGTGGTGAGGTTACAGGTGTGGTGTAGATGGTTATGTGGTTTGTCATGGTAGTTGTGGCTCTGGTTGTGGTGCTTGTGGTGGTTTAGGTTGTGGTTATAATTGTGGTTGTGTAATTTGTGGTTATATGTGCGGCTGTGGTGTTTGGTTATATTTGTTATAATTGTGTGGTTGTGGTTGTAGTGGACATAGTTGTGGTGGAGGTGGTTATGATGGTTGTTATGGTAGTTGTATTATTTTGAACTTCAATCGCACTCTACCCAGCCGACCGTGCTAATTGGAGGTATGATTATCGTTGCGGTTATTTTATGGTTTTGGTTTTAGTTGTGGTGTGATTGTGGTTGGTGCAGGTGCTGGGATGAAGGATGGGTTCCGTGTCCTCTGCCCATGCGGCTCCAACACGATTGCTCCAGCCAGCACTGCCGCCCCTGTGGTCACATGACCTTGCCTCCCAGCATACCTTGCAGTCGTCATTGATTCTGGGCCATCTTTACCTCCTGCATCTCTATAGGAGCTCTCGCTTCCTCCACACACTCTCCTCCTACCTCTGCTCTCTCTCCCCGTGTCTCCATCCCCTCTCTTCTTTCTGGATGGGCCAGGTTCAGGGGTCAGGAGTTGACTGGCTGCACTCTGACCTTTGACCTTGGCTGTCACCCGAGTGGGATTATCTAATAGCAGTCAACCCATAGTATCAGGATCTGTCCCGTGACCTCCTGCTGCACCTAGCCTGGCACAGCAGTAAACCCATGGCACCTGGGTCTGTCTAATGACCTCCTCCTCCTGCACCTAGTATGGCACAGCACTCAACCCATGGCACCTGGTTTGTTGTGATGACATTACCGCCACGTAGTGGCGAATGGCGGCCATTGTCGTTGTGAGTTTGTGGGCTTGTGAGTAATGGTGATTGCGTGTGTGACTATCATGTCGTGTCTGTGAGTTGGATGGTAGGGGTGTGTTTATGAGGGTGAGTGTATGTGGATGTGTGAGTATCATGGTGAGTATGTGAGTGATGGTATGTGACAGTGTGAGTTTGATGGTGATTGTATCATGGTGAGTGCAAGCAATACTGAGCTTGACTTATTTCCCCCCCTCCCTTTACCCACTCTTCCTCCCTTTCCCTGTCTCCCCCCACTCTCCCCCCACCCACTCTACCTCCCGCTCCTTCCCTGCCTCTCTATCTCTCTTCTTTCTCCCGTAACTACCTCGCCTGTTATACAGGTCGTGGGTTCGATCCCTACCCTCACACCTGTATATTTCGAGTTTGCATGTCTCTCTCTCTCCCCGTGGTCGCGTTCAGAGTGTTTGGTTTCTATAAATGTCGACGTGATGATAGGCCACTTCGTTGACCTATCATTTGTGGCATTTTCCCTTCTGAAGAAGAGCTGTGTCGCTCGATGGCATTACCTGGAAAAATTGAAATAGTTTAGTTTCCTCTTTTCCTCCTCCCTTCCTCCCTCTCCACACCCCCTCCCCCCCAGCACAACAACAAGAAGCAGGAGGAGGATGGTTTGTCTCCCAAGCCGAGCACTTCCGGGTCCACCTTCATGATCCTCCCTCTGCCCCGGGGGTGGGGGCGGGGAGATCCCCTCGCACAGGGTTACGGTACCCCACCCACATACACACGGGCTTACGGTGCCCCACTACACATACGCACAGGGGTACTGTACCCCCCACTCACATGCCAGGCTATGTGCACCGCACAGAGACCCAAAGACTCGCACATAGATGCATAGACTCACACAGACCCATTGACTCGCACAGAAACCAATTAACTCAAAAAAAGACCCGTCGAAACACGGACAATATACTTGCACAAAGACACATAGATTCACACAGACTCATCCACTCTTGCACCCACCCACTCAACGACTCGCAGGCTTACGCGCTCACCCAATCCCTCACATACTCAGCCGCTCACTCAGAAACTCACTCAAGAACTTGCTCACCCATTTACCCACCCACTTGCTCACCCACTCGTGCATCCACTCACAGAATCACTCGTAAACTCACCCACTCACACCTCAGAAACTGACTCACAAAATAATTCATCCACTCACTTGTGCACTCACTCGCCCACTTACCCATGCGTGCACAGATTCACCCACTTACTTACTCGGTCACAGACTCCCTCTCTGATAGACTCACTCATAGACTCACTCGCTCACAGACTCAATCACTCACAGACTCACTCAAGCTCTCACCCATTAACTTATTCAGAAACTCACTCAACCACCGACCCACTTACTTAAAAACTACCTCACTTATCCGCACCCATTCACTGACCTACTTACTCATCCACTCGCTCAGCCACTCACTGACCAACTCACTCACTCACAAACTCAGTCGCTCACTCATCCACTCACTCCGAAACTCATTCATCCACCCACCGACTCACTCGCAACCATTAACTCATCCCTCAATAATTTCATTCATTCACTCATCCACTCACTCAACCATTCACTCATTCAACAACCCACTCACTCACCCACTCACTTGGAGACTCTCTCTCACCCACTCACCTACTCGCCCAGTCCTATTAGCCACTCATTCAGAAAACTCACTTACCTACTCACTCACCCACACAATCGATCAATCACTCACTCACCACTCACTCATCCACTCTTCTACTCACTTAAGAACCCACTCCCTCAACCACCAACTCAGAATATCACTCCTCCACTCACTCACCCATTTACTCACCCACTCGCTCACCCACTCATTCAACAACTCACTACTCATCCACTCGCTCACCCCACTCGCTCACCCACTCGCTACCCACTCGCTCACCCACTCGCTCACCCACTCGCTCACACACTCGCTCACCCACTCGCTCACGCTCACCACTCGCTCACCCACTCGCTCACCCACTCGCTCACCCACTCGCTCACCCACTCGCTCACCCACTCGCTCACCCACTCGCTCACCCACTCGCTCACCCACTCGCTCACCCCACTCGCTCACCCACTCGCTCACCCACTCGCTCACCCACTCGCTCACCCACTCGCTCACCCACTCGCTCATCCACTCACTCACAGACTGACTCAGAAACTCACTCAGCCAAGCATTCACTCACTGACTCACTCACCCATTCATTTAACCATTCACTCACAGACTCACTCAGACTCACTCAGACTCACTCACTCACAGACGCACGAAGAAGCTCACTAACCCACTAACCGATTCAGAAATTCAGTCAACCACCAAATCACCTACTCAAAAACTCCTTTACTCATCCGCCCTCACTCACTAACCTATCTACTCATTTACTCAATCAGCCACGCTTACTCACGAACTCGCTCACTCATGCACTCAGAAAATCACTCATTCACTCACTTAGAAACTCCTACAATCACTGATCCACTCGCTCAAAAACTCACTCATCTACTCTCTCGCTCACTTTCTTATTTACTCACCCACTCCCTCATCAATTCACTCATTTCCCCACTCATTCCTTCAGTCACTCACTCATTCAGCAACTCGGTCAATCATTATCTAATTCAATCAATCACCCATTCACTCGGAGACTCACTCGCTCACTCATCCTCCACTCACTCACCCACTAACCCACTCAGATACTCACTCAGCTACTCACTCACCACTCATTCACCCACTCATCCACTCATTGAATAAATCACCTACTCACCCACTTTCTCAGCCACTCAATCAGAAACTCACTCACCCGCTTACACTTGGGAGTGGGTGGTTTTAGAGTTCAGTGTTCATCATTGGGACTCCCATAGGGTTCAGTGTTGCTCACTGGGTCTCCCATAGGGTTGAGTGTTAATCAATGGGTCTCCCATAGAGTTAAGTGTGACTCACTTGGGCTCTCATCGGGTTCAGTGTTAATCACTGGGCCACCCATAGGGTTCGGTGTAATCACTGGGGCTCCCATAGGGTTCAGTGTTAATTACTGGGCCACCCATAGGGTTCTGTGTAATCACTGGGGCTCCCATAGGGTTCAGTGTTAATTACTGGGTCTCCCATAGAGTTCAGTGTTACTCACTGGGTCTCCCATAGGGTTGAGTGTTAATCACTGGGTCTCCTATAGGCTTGAGTGTTAATCACTGGGTCTCCCATAGGGTTCAGTGTTACTCACTGGGGCTCTCATAGGGTTCGTTGTTAATAAGTTTTCGTGACTGCAAGGGTACATATTCTTTGGTTTTTTCGGTAAAGTCACGTAGGTTACAAAATAAAATAAAAAATAAATTAAATCTCAACGTTTCGGAGGCAACACAAGCTTCCGTCTTCAGGTGGCACCGTCACAGCAGTAATTTTGCTGTGCCACCTGAAGACGGAAGCTTGTGTTGCCTCTGAAACGTCGTGATTTCGTTGTTAATCACTGGGGCTCCCATAGGGTTGAGTGTTACTCACTGGGCTCCCATAGGGTTCAGTGTTAATCACAGACCCATAGATTCCTAAAACCCTAACCCTATAAACACGTAAGCCTCTACCCCTAACCCTCAAAACCCCTATACTCTGAAAACTATGACCCTCTAATCCCCTTCACCCTTAAACCCCTCACCCACTAAACCCCTATGCCTCTAAATCCAACCCCCTAACCCTTTGAACCCCTAACTTTCTCCAATCCCATTATAAAGGTTTTTTTGCAGTAAGATCGTGTAAATATAAATGTGTCTTAAAACCCGTCACCACCCGACACAGCCAATTAATAAAGTTTGTCACGTGAACAAAAAGTGCCAATTAGTTTCTATTTTAGCACATCGGTGTGTTGGAGACTAACCCAAATACACCTTTATTATGAATAACCCCTCAACCCCATAACTCCCCCTGTGCCACCCCCCATGTCCTCCCTCACCCCCCTCACCCCCCCCCCAGCTGCTACTTCCGTTGAGGCCGGGGCGAGTGGAGGCGGCGCTGTGCATTGTGGGTGGCGAGAGGCTGATTTGGATTCCCGCTCACGGCCACCGTCGGTGGCTCGTGGCGGCTCGCTGGCTGGGCCTCCTCTACGTCGACTCAGCCAGAAGAAGGTGAGAACCAAGCACGGTGTGGACACATCAGCAGTGGCGGTGGTGGGGGGGAGACAAAGGAGGCACCTGGCCCACAGGTGCCTCCTTTGTCTCCCTCCTCTCTCTCCCCGTGTCTCCCTCCTCTCTCTCCCCGTGTCTCCCTCCTCTCTCTCCCCGTGTCTCCCTCCTCTCTCTCTCCCGTGTCTCACTCCTATCTTTCCCCGTGTCTCCCTCCTCTATCTCCCCGTGGCTCCCTCCTCTCCCCGTGTCTCACTCCTCTCTCTCCCCGTGTCTCACTCCTCACTCTCCCCGTGTCTCACTCCTCTCTATCCCCGTGTCTCCCTCCTCTCTCTCCCCGTGTCTCCCTCCTCTCTCTCCCCGTGTCTCCCTCCTCTCTCTCCCCGTGTCTCCCTCCTCTTTCTCCCCGTGTCTCCATCCTCTCTCTCTCCCCATGTCTCCATGTCCCCTTCTCTCTAGGTGGTGCAGGTTCAGGAGTTTACTGGCTGCACTCCGACCTTTGGCCTTGGCTGTCGCTCAAGTGGGATTGTCGCACAGCAGTCAACCCATAGCATCAGTATCTGTCCCATGACCTCCTCCTGCACCTAGCCTGGCACAGCAGTCAACCCATGACACCTGACTCTATCCCGTGACCTCCTCCTGCACCTAGCCTGGCACAGCAGTCAACCCATGGCACCTGGGTTGTTGTGATATCACCATCATGTAGTTGCAAATTACGGCTGTTGTCGTTGTGAGTTTGTAGGTTTTTGTGTGAGTAATGGTGCGTGTGTGACTTTCATGACGTGTGTGAGAGTAGGTTGGTAGGGGTGTGTATCATGGTGAGTGTGTGGGTGTGCGAGTATTATGGTGAGTGTGTGGTTGTGTTAGATGGCTGGCAATGTTGATGGGTGGTGATGATGCAAGGCTTGTGCTCGAGAATGGCACACTGAAACTAATAGTGGAGCAGATTGACAGTGGAGCAGAGCGCAGTGGAGACGTGGGGCAATAGAGCAGAGGAGCAATGGAGCAATGAGGCAGTGGAGCAAAGGAGCAGTGGGGCATTGGAGCAGTGGATCAGTGGGGCAGATTAGGGGTTGATTTGTCGTGAAGAAGGCGAATCACCTGAATATGTGCTCTGAAGAAGAACCATTTCCCAAAACGTTTCTTTTTATCTATTTGTCCTCGTCCCGCCGCACACACAGCCGGGACACCGCACACACAGCCGGGACACCGCACACACGAGCCAAGGCACATTAAACCAACCCAGGCAGCACTCGCAAGCAATGCAACGTTACGTTGTGTCCTCATGAGTTCAATTTCACAAAGTTTATAGTAACAACAACAACAAAAATATTGATCCTAATTCTTAACCGGGTGGCCTTAAGACTTAGCACGTGCAGGTGTTGTTCATTGTCTGCACCAGACCCCTCCAGCAGTCTCATTCTGGGTCAGCTGCCCCTTACATGTCCTGGAAACCATGGCATGAGGAGCGCCTGGATGAAAACCAGCATGGAAGGGGCCCAGTGTGGGGCTGGCTATGCTAATGGAATAGCCCCATGTGTGTGTGTGATGTGAGGTCTCCTGGCAGCAGTCATTCTCCGCTGCAGTGCTGGCATCTGCTGCTCCGTTTCATTCCCCAGCTGTGGTCCCAGTGGCACCGTGGGTCGTGTGGTGATAGCGGTCACGGTTGGCACCGATCCACGACCACCACCTCTACTGGGCGGTGTACCTGCCTCCACAAAGTAGCATGTGGCGGAGGAGTGAGGTGAACGCTCTCGCCATGCGAGCGAGGCCCCCTCGCTTCCTCTTCTTTTCGTGCATCTCCACCTGCACCTCCTCCATCTTCTCCTGTCTCATCCTCCTCCATCCCCTCTTCTTCATCCTCCACCGCCATCTTCTCCTCTACCTCCTTCTCCTCTTCCTGTGCCACCCCTGTCTTCTCCATCTTCTCTTCTTACACTCGCACCATCTCTTCCTCCTTCATCTCCTCCTCACCCTCTTGCACCACCATCTCCTCTACCCTCTTCTCTTCCTCCTCCACCACCACCATTGTTTCCGCTTTGTCCGTAGTCTCCATCTCCTCCACCACGACCATCTGTTCATCGTTTGTTGTCGCCTTGTCCTCCATCTCCGTATTGTCTTTATCCTCTCCCTCCGTGCTCTCCTCCATTGTCACCATCACAATCTCGTCCTCCTTTGCCTTCTTTTCCTCCAATTTCTCCTCCATCTCTACTTCATTCTCCATCTCCTTCATCTCTTCCTTCGTCTCCTTCGTCTCCTTCTGCACAACCTCTGACTTCGCTTCAAAGGCCTGGAGGAGTGAGGAGGAGGGCTGCTTTGGCTCAGATCTGTGAAGAGACAAACACGACACCGTTCCACTTTCCTGCTACGGCAGACATCGCCATCTCCCATGGTCCGTGGGTGTAATGCGTGGCGCATTAATTCAAGCTTAATACAAACAGCAATAACGACATGGCCAGTGAGTGTGCTTAGCATTGGCGCTGTCATTCTCATGGGGCAAGGCTATCCTTGAGATTGATTCAGCTGTGTCTCACACAGACTGTTGTAGTTTCACAGTAGTGGGTGGCCTTGCTGTGTCAATTTAGCTGAATCATTTGTAGTGACATTTTTCTTCTATGTGTATTCTAAGTGATCCCTTGGACATAATGGCCTACGCATTTAAAATGACCGGTGGATATCCTGAACATCCACTGTGACGGAATGGGTGTGTATCTTTGTGGTTAATGCGGCGGCAGTAATATCCAGGGCGGGAAGCAAGATCTGAACTGTAAGTGGTGAGCGATGAGTGCGCGACCCTTTGGCTGCTTCAACCAATCCACGATTTCGATCAACTATCCGACAGTGATTTGAGGTTGACAGAGCCGCCTCCCTTGACGTCGAAGGCATCTCAGAGTGCATTGAGCGCGATGAGCCACTCACATCTCGCATCTCTCATCTCAACGCATTTGAAATTGGACACCCCTCCCAGTGGTAGCTGTCTCTGTGCATTACAAGGCAACTTGGCAGCTGGCCTGGAAACAGGCAATTATTACGGTGGATGGAGGGTTAAATGGTGAAATATGGCCGCATCGTTATCTGGTCTCACCCAGAAACCAATTATTGAAAGTAAATCTGTCCACAGTATAGCGCAATGTACACGTGGGGTTTGCAGTGTCTGTGTATTTTGTGAGTGCGGCAGGGCTGGAGCACCTGTGCCTCAGCAGCAGAAGGGACCTGGGTTTGATTTCCACGTTGGGCCACGTTGGGCCACGTTATCTGTGTGGAATGTGCTGCCCCCTGTTCTGGGAGGATTCTGCAGCTTTCTCCCTGTAACTGAACCCACACAATGCAAATCGCTCAATTTGGATCACAAACAGCAGCAACTTTGTTACCAACTGCGAGCAAACTTGACAGGACCCTTCTGAAAAAAAGTATTGAGACTTAGTGAGGCTCATCCTGCGTAAACAAGCATGATAATAAATAAATTAAAATAAACACGCACTGGACACACGCAGAGTGGTTTACCGTGGCTCAGCGCCTCCAGAGTTTGCTTTCTCTTCTTGGAAGCCCTCTTCTGCAAAGCTTGGAGCAATCGGGCCCTGCACAGGAGTGGCGGCGGTGGTGGTGGCGGCGACGGTGGCGCTGGCGGTGTTGCCAGAGGCGGTGTCGGTGGTGGTGGTGCTGCTGGTGATAGCGGTCTGGAGCCAGTGTTGCTCGATCTTGGCGAGGCGCTGCTCCTCCTCTAGGCGCTTTTCCTCCATGAGGCACTTTTGCTCCACTAGACGCTTCTCCTCCACTAGATGCTTCTCCTCCATCAAGTGCTTCTCCTGAAGTTTCGCCTCAATGAGGCACTTCTGCATGAGACGTTTCTCCTCGACAAGCTTCACCTTGCAAAGCCGACTCTCAAGATGCTTCTTCTTCTCGAGATGCTTCAGCTCTATGAGACGCTTCACCTCAAAGAGGCGATTGTCTTCCTCCACCCGCCTCTCCTCTGAGGCACTTCTCCATAAGGCACTTTTCTTCCTCCACCCGCTTCTCCTCTATGAGGCGTTTCTCCTTCATGAGGAGCTTGTCTTCCTTGACCCGCTTAGCTTCTGAGGCGCTTCTCCTCATCGACACACTTAACAATGGCGAGATGCTTCTCCACCTCCAGATGCTTCTCCTCGAGATGCTTCACCTCACGAAGGCGCTTTTCCTCCATGAAGCGCGTTTCCTCAAAAAGGCGCTTTTCCATGACGCATTTCACGTCATTGAGGATCTTGTTTCGAAGGCACTTCTGCTCTGTGAGGTGCTTCACATTGGCGAGGCGCTTCACCTCAATGGGGCGCTTCTCTTCCATGATGCGCTCCTCCGCAAAGCGCTTCTCCTTGAGATGCTTCTCCTGGAGATGCTTCACTTCTGCGAGGTACTTCACTCTGGAGAGACGCTTCTCCTCCATGAAGCGCTTCTCCATGGAGCGCTTCTCAATGAAGCGCTTCTCCTCAATGAAGCGCTTCTCCTCCATGAAGCGCTTCTCCTCCATGAAGCGCTTCTCCTCAATGACGCGCTTTTCCATGAGGTGGTTCTTGAGGAGATTGTCTGGAAGGCATTTCTCCTCTGGGATGTGCGTCACCCTGGCAAGGCGCTTCATCTCAATGAGGTGGTCCTCTTCCATGGTGCGTTTCTCCTTCGCAAGGTGCTTGTTCTCCTGGAGACGCTTCACCCCGCTGAAGTTCTTCACCTCCCCAATGCTCCTCTGTTCACGCGAAGAAAAGCACAGGACCATTCAGACATGCACACGCAGGACAAAATTCATACTCCCAGGCACACAAACATGGACGGGCACATACACAAACAAAAATGCATGCTCGCACATCTATGTACGAATGCAAACATGAACATTTACTAATGCAAACATGCTAGAACACGTGAATATACACCACGTAATGTTATAAAAAATACATGTTACATCATATATTCTCACAAGTTCCATAAACGTACTTAAGGCTGTGATAGTCTGCGACGAGTTCATGGCCAATGTTGGCAACAATCATTACGGGCAAAAAAATGTCCACAATGTTCGATTGCAAAGATCTGGAAGCCCATAATCTGGACAAATTTTACTGCAGCATCGATAGTAGGCAACTGGAATGGCAACTTCCAATCAGCTCACAGACGGATTTCATGAGATTGCATGATATCATTCTGTCTTCATTGGCAAAATAAATGGCAACTTGAAGTGCTTGCACGAGTGGGATATGGCAGCACGTGATGGTGGAGAGATGGAGTGATGGTGTCGGGAGATGGTGTTGTGATTTGGAGGTGAAATTGTGGAATGTTCTGGAGAGATGGTGTCTTGTGATGGTATAGACGCATTATGAGGCGCTATGATGGTCTATTGAGTTGGTGGTGGTGTGATGAGAAAGTTGACGTGGAGAGATGGTGTGGTGATGTTTTGGTGCAATGGTGTGGTGAAATGGTGTGCTAGTGTGGAGTGAATATGGTGTATTTGACCCCCATAGATCCCATAGCCACCTTTGGGGAGCGATGATCGTAGCTTTGGCCTGGGAAAGGGTCCACTTCATCCATAATGTCCCCCCCACGTGGTCGACTGGCGCCACGACTCCCGGTCTATGGAGAACAGAAAATGCATTCAAAGGACGAGTAATGAATTAGAGAACGAAGCACATGAAGATTCACAGAACTAATTCTGAGGTCCCTGTAATTACCTCTGACCACACAACAGGACCTGCTATTGAGAAATATTCATCACATGGCAGTAAAACTTTACGCGTCATATTTTTGTAAGCATGTTGAGATCATCAATTTCATAAACTTGAGACCCCCATTTAAACAAATATGGCTGAAACTCAGATCTGGAATCAGACAAATTATTTTACTTTCAGGAATTTAATAGTTAAAAAATATTCTCAAAATCAAACAAGTAAAGCTCGATTTATCATTCCCCATTGACGTCCTTATCGATTGAAGCTATTCGTCCTGAAGTGAAAGCCATCAAACACAGGAACAACGAAAGTGAAATCCACATACATCCTGAAACCGATCATCTGCAGTAGTTATTATTAAACAATGAGGAAAATGAAGGAATTTTAAAATATATATTGGGCAAAGATGTGATCAGTCTTTTCCAACTTTAGCTCAACAAAACCACGAGAGTAAAATCAGGAATTGAACCACCTCACAACCACTGTACATCACACCACATCAACAAGTAATCCGATAGGACTACGAAGCACCACCTTAACGTGACGGAGTCTGGAATAAACAAGACAGCACGCTCACATCATTTGCTGTGAGAAAATTACAACACATACCACCTACCATGAGCACCAGCCATTTAACAGCCCCGATCCAATTACTAGAACATAAAATGAATGCTTTCATTGGAACACGTTAAAAAGCATTCACAACATCACTCTAGCAGGGGTTACTGGAAATCACTGGAAAAATATTTAAGATACACGAATATACACAGTGCAACAGTACTCAATACATTTGACTCTCCAGCCACTCCACTACATCCAGCCATCTCTCAGGATCAAAACTGCATGGGGTCAAAAGAAGAATTGTCGTCAGGACTCATTACATCCAATACATTCAGACATCTCTCAGGATCCACCAGCATCGGTTCGAAAAGTGATTTTTTTCAGGACTCATTGCAGCACTTTGCATTTCACCTTTTGATTTCACTTCCCTATCATTGGAGATCTTCTGATGCTTGTTTCGGGATGATGACCGTGAACTTGTCCTCTACCTCGTAGAGCATTTGAATTGCTTCTCACCCAAGTGTGTTTTCTGGTGAGTGTGAAGATTTGATTTCCATGCAAATGCCTTCCCGCACACAGCGCAATTGAATGGCGTTTCACCCGTGTGTGTTTTCTGGTGACTTTGAAGATTTTGTTTCAGTGAAAATGCCTTCCCACCCACAGAGCAATTGAATGGCTTCTCACCCGAGTGTGTTTTTTGGTGATTGTTAAGTGTTGCCGACTGTGAAAATGCCTTCCCACAAAGAGAGCACTTGAATGGCTTCTCACCCGTGTGTGTTTTCTAGTGAGTGTGAAGATTTGATTTAAGTGAAAATGCCTTCCCACAAAGAGAGCATTTGAATGGCTTCTCACCCGTGTGTGTTTTCTGGTGACAGTGAAGATGTGATTCCCGTGCAAATGCCTTACCACACAGAACAATTGAATGGTTTCTCGCCCGTGTGTTTTGTGGTGTCTGTTAAGAGTTTATTTCTCTACAAATGCCTTCCCGCACACCGATCAATTGAACGGCTTATCATCCGAATGTGTTTTCTTGTGAGTGTTAAGATTTGCTTTCTGTGAAAATTCCTTCCCACACATAGCAATTGAATGGCTTCTCACCCCAGTGTGTTTCTTGGTGATAGTGAAGATGTGATTCCCGTGCAAATGCCTTCCCACACACAGAACAATTAAATGGATTCTCGCCCGAGTCTGTTTTTGGTGACAGTGAAGATGTGATTTCCGTGCAAATGCCTTTCCACACATCGAGCTATTGAATGGCTTCTCGTCCGTGTGTGCGTGGCACTGTGGAGAGTTCATCTGCTCCATGTGACTGATTCATCAGAGCAGAGTAACAGTCTCGGGTGTTGTTGAGTTAAAGGCGCCCTCTAAGCTGTTTGGATATCTGGCTCAAATCGCCAATAAGCAAACTCTCACTAACGTCTAACCGAGACAGTAACGCCCCGTAAGTCGAACTACACACGCGATTACAGTTTATCCACTAACAAAGACACTTGTTGATGCACGGCGTATCGATGTCCCTGTAACCCGTCTGAAGAGATCGCCACGAACTCTCCCGAAGCGAAGTCGCCAACCAGTCGCCAAGCAATCGTGCTCGCCAGGCTGGGTCTCGTGGAAGAAGGGTAATCTGCAGAGCGAGGAGTTGCGCGTCTATCCTCAGTGAAATCCCTCTCGAAATGGTCTTGAAGTCTGATCTTATGCCCCTTATAACTTCCCTCTAGCATCCAAATTATTTGTTCTCGACTTGGCCTATCATGGACTTTGCATTCAATTGTTAATTCTTACATTAACAATCTGCATATCTAGCAACAGCTTAGCTAATCTGGCCATTGTAATTAAACCTTAATACGTATGTACATCTCACTGCATAATTGTACGCTTCCGTTTGAATAAAGATCTACATCTCCAAGTCCGTGCTTCCTGTGAATTTGCTAATATTCACCCTGCTATGTCCTCTAAACTGCTGCAAGTTTAGAGGATTAAACAACGACATACAGTCTAAAGAATACAACTGATGTCCAGTTTGATTTGGACTAAGAGGTCAAATTTATACTGTACTTGCTTTGTTTCATAAATACATAGAAGTGCACTCGTGTTAAGCGGGTGTTTCTAGAAAACGAGGTTATGTTATAATTTCCGTTATAAACTTTGAATAATCATCTGAATGGTTTAGTTTGTAAGCGTGGTTTAACATGACATACCACAAAAAAATTAATCATCACCATTTAGTCTTCAGTGTGTATGTATACTCTTGTGTATGTGTTCAATATTTTGCACGTGTTTTATATTTTGGACGTGTTTTTGTTTTGGTAATTGCATTGAATATGGAGGGGTTACCAGCACCTTGCACCCGTCCAGACACCTTGTGGGCCTCTGTGGTGGCTACGAGACGTCCCTCCAGGACATTGCTCTTATCCTTCACAGCGTTACCGACCCGGAACGCCGATGAGGTTGAAGGCTGTTTATACAGAAATGTATTCGTGGCAGGGGAATGCCAAAAAAACATGGAGTGGCTATTCTTCTGGAAAAAATAACCGTATACGTATGTGTGTGTAAATGTTTGCAGGTACAATCGTGCGTTTTCGCAGTGGAACGCAATCCTTGTCTGTATGTATGTACACCGCTGTATATGCACACTCGTGTGTGAATGCACACCGCTGTATATATACAGTCGTGTTTGGATGCACATTAGTGCGCGCATGTCTACTTGTCCGTGTTTTTTCAAGGAAGGAAATGGTAGTAATAATGTACGATCAGTCATCTTTAAAAACAAATCAGGTCTTCATTGATCTGCAACAATATTAACGTTAAAACTCGCGTAAAAATCTTTATTAATTCGTTTTTCAAACAGTTAAGGAACTCGGAAAATTATTTCACTTTCAGAGGCCTCGTGGGCCGCTGTGGTGGCTACGATACTTCCCTCCAGGACATTGCTCACATCCACCGCAGCGTTACCGTCCGTCACCGCCGATGAGGTAGCGGATTCTTTTCACGGAACTTTACTCGTGGATGGGGAATGCCAAACAACAGGGGGCTCTTCTTCTGAGAAAAAAAAAACGAATCAAGGGGGCGTGGGAGCGTGGCGTAAGGTGTGGAAAGCGCTAAGCCCCAGGCTACCGTGGGCACACCTCCCAATCAACGGGAGGCGAGGAGTGGTGGTTGCTCATGCATCCACCGAAGATGCATATAAGTCGAGTTAGATTCCTTCTCTGACCTCCTACATTATAATCCTACTATACTCGGATGTATGCATATGTATATATATTTGCGGACCTAGGGACGGATATGCGTACTGGGGGTGCGGGATTAGAATTGCACTATAATTATTAGGATCGCATTGTGGCCGCATTGTAATTTGCTGAATGTACAATCTCAATGGATTGGAATAGCTATTTACAGTATTTATTAACAATTAACCGCACAATCCTAATCAAAACTTGTTGAGCATATTTATTTTATATTTATTGTGCCATTCAAATCCCGCAGTTCGCATATAGATACATACACAATGCATTAATTCGAGCACAGTGTGATTCTATTACGGGATATTATGAAAGGCATATGACTAATCGGTCTTGCCTGCATCCCTGCAATGATGTTCACCTTCGGGGTAGGCATGAGCAACCACCACTCCTCGCCTGGGGCATACAGCTTCCCACAGCTCACCGCCACAGTCCCATGCCCCTTCGTTATTTTGTTCAGAAGAGCCACTCTCCCTGTTGTTTGGCATTCCTCTTCCACGAGTAAAGTTCTGTAAAAACAACCCCCTACCGCATCGGCGGACGGTAAAGCTGTGGTAACTGTGAGCAATGTTCCAGAGGGAATGCTCATAGCGATCACAGCGGCCCTCGAGGTCTCCGGACTGTTGCGAGGGGCTGGTTACCCCTCCACATTCAATGCACTTACCGTGAAAACACGTGGAAAATGTGTCAACACATTCGTACACACAGCACTGTAATACACAAAGGTCTAAATACACACGAGCCTTTCTGCTATAGACTGAAATGCGATCATGGCTGCGTTACAATATAATAAACAACGCTTACAAACGATACCATCCAGATGGGTATCCACGGCAATTGTAACAATTTTAATTGATCGAATATAACAATTCACCTTCGTTGTCTAGACACACCCTGATCAACAAAGGTCCTTAAACATATTCATAAAACCACATCAACACGATATGAAACATGCACCTCTTCGTATAAGTATATCTCGATCAACAATATATTATACTGTATTTCACAGGTAAGGCCGATAACTTGATCACAGTTTACAGGCCATTGGAAATGTGCAAAATCCTACTTCGGCTTAAGCACAATGGCCACATGAGATTAGGTTTGTTAGATATGAGGAGCGTTACATGCGATAATAACTGAATGCAAGGAAGTTTGTGAAGAAAATGTAAATGATTCTAGAGAGATTTCATAAATGTGTAATAAAAGGACTCGAACACTTCTTTCTGTCTTCGTGTCTTTATTCAGGTTCACGTCTTTACCCACACGGCACTCTGTTATAACTCCTGTATTTGTAGCCCCCGGCTATTCACTGCTATTATAGCTTCCTCACCCCTCTGACTCTCTGCTTCATCTACTGTAACCTCCTCCCTGCAGACTTGCTGCTACCCCTATGTGCAGACCCTCTGGCTGTCACTGTATGCAGACCCGCTGCCCACTCTCTCTGTGCAGCCCCGCTGCTGACTGCAGCCTCCTCGCTGCTTCGGGTCGGTCACCGCTGGCCAACGGTGCCGATCCTCGCTCCCCCCGTGTTCGTGGCGATCTCGCCACACCCCGCTTCGCCCTTCGTGGCCTTCCTCTGTTCCTGGTTCCCCGTCACTCCCCCTGCTCTTCCGGTTCCCCTCCTTCTATACTCAACCCCTCTCCCCCCACGTGACCTAACTCCTCCCCCCCTGACGGCACCTCAGAAGGGCCGTTTACAACCGCATTACATCACCCTCCCCCCTAAAGAAAATCCAGCCGACCTCGGCTGAATTGCAACCTGAAAAGCAATGCGGGTGTAAAGGGCCAACACGCAA
The DNA here is from genome assembly GCF_015708825.2 of Lethenteron reissneri. Taxonomy (NCBI): domain Eukaryota; kingdom Metazoa; phylum Chordata; class Hyperoartia; order Petromyzontiformes; family Petromyzontidae; genus Lethenteron; species Lethenteron reissneri. The sequence continues at coordinate 35,652 of NW_026892252.1, read as the reverse complement.
AAAGACACGAAGCATTGAAGAACATTATAACAATAACACAACACAACACAATCTAACGAAACGTGAGGGATTTCGAGCGAGTACGGGTAGCCGGGCCGTCCCGGACGGTCGGCGGCCCACCCGCCGAGCTGGAACGTGGAAGGGTTTTAGGGGCGACGGGCGCAAGTTCTTCCGTCGCCATTGGAGGCCCGCCACTGTCCCGCTCGCGTCCAGAAACATCCCGTACTCGCGTCCGCGGAGGGATAGGAAGAGCTGCAGGTCCCGTGGGTTCTGCGGCTCCGGTCGGCGTCCCACAAGCGGAAGGTCCTCCTCCCTGCGCTGTCACGGCCGGCTTGTCTGTGAAGGGTACGACAGGCGCTCTCGCAAGGTCAGCAGACACAGGCAAGGGCGAGTCGGCAGCAACAGACCCCGGCAAGGCAACTTGGGGAGATGACGCATCCGGCCGTGGGGCAATGTATGGCTTCAACCGGGACGTGTGCACGAACCAACGCCGTGCACCAACCTGAACACGCGCCGACTGTGGGTTAGGAACCTCAATGAGGCGGACCGGACCCTGCCAAGGTCGATGTAATTTAGGAGATGTACCTGGCCGCACCTGTGGGCAATGAAGCCAGGCCAGGTCCCCCTTTTTCCAGGGACACTCCCCCTTTGAACGTCGGGCACACCGCTCATTCCTGGCCTGAGCCTTGGCAGTAGCCATGCGGGCATGTTCCCTCGCCTCAGCGACACGCCGAACGTTGTCCTTAATATACTCAGGAAGAGGCTTAACAGGCCCCCTCGCACCGGTTCCCAACTGGTCATGAATCGGCGGCACGTTCTCACGGCCGTACATAAGGAAAAACGGCGAGTATCCAGTAGCCGCGTGCGGCGTCATGCGATACGCCGAAAGCACCCCAGGGATATGCAAATCCCAATCAGATTGGTTTTCCCCGACTGTATGGCACAGCATGGCGGACAGAGTCCGATTCAACCGTTCCACCATACCATCCGTTTGCGGGTGGTAGGGGGACGTCCGTATCTTTTTAGTTCCAAGAGCCGCACACACCTCCCCCAACAATTTAGACGAAAAGTTACGTCCCTGATCCGTAAGGAGCCTCTCCGGAGCCCCTTTGTCCATTACATACCCAAATAGAAAGGCGTCCGTGATAGACGCCGCTGACTGGTCAGGCAAGGGCCAGGCCATCGGCCAGCGAGAGAGGTACTCCACCCCCACCAGTAAATACTTATTCCCTTTAGCTGATGGCGGAAAGGGTCCCAAAATATCTAACGCCACCAACTCATTAACCCGAGATACTTTAATCGATTGTATCGGCGGAACATATGGATGTTTAGGCGGCTTACGGCGGGCACAATCGGGACACGCGCGAACGTGACCGACGACATCCGTCGTCATGCCGTGCCAATAATAGTCTCGTTGCAGCGTCAATAGGGTTTTCTGCACCCCCAGGTGTAAAAGTGTGTCACAGTGCAAAGATCGAATCAACTCATAGCGCAATGACGCAGGCACAACGAGACGCCAGTGTTCCTGTATCCCTTCCCTCCACATCAGTAACCCATCTCGGAGAGCAGTTTCCGAATTACCACCCGCACCGACTTCCTTACCCGCCTTCTCCGTTCGTTTCCGTAACGACACCAAAGAATCGTCCAACATTTGCTCCCGAATCCACACAGACCTTGGAAGACGCAAAATCCCGTCAGCCGGTCCCCCTTCAACCGGTCCCGGTGTAAGCGGAGGTTCGAGAACATCCACTGCCCGCGCGACAGGTTAAGGGGGGGGCTGAGCCGGTCCACACCTATGCGTCCCCGACGCACACGCACAAGGGGATTGTTGCGGCAACCTGGACAGTGCGTCCGCGTTAGCGTGACGCACACCCTTCCGATGGTGAATTTGGAAGGAGAATTCTTGCAACGTGTCCAGCCATCTCGCCAATTGTCCGGATGGCTGGTCCATCTTAAGAGCGTACTGCAAGGCCGCATGGTCCGTTCGGACAATAAATGACCGACCGTACAGATACGGTCGAAATTGGCGGAGAAAATACACAAGGCACTTCTGCATGAGACGTTTCTCCTCGACAAGCTTCACCTTGCAAAGCTGACTCTCAAGATGCTTCTTCTTCTCGAGATGCTTCAGCTCTATGAGACGCTTCACCTCAAAGAGGCGATTGTCTTCCTCCACCCGCCTCTCCTCTGAGGCACTTCTCCATAAGGCACTTTTCTTCCTCCACCCGCTTCTCCTCTATGAGGCGTTTCTCCTTCATGAGGAGCTTGTCTTCCTTGACCCGCTTAGCTTCTGAGGCGCTTCTCCTCATCGACACACTTAACAATGGCGAGATGCTTCTCCACCTCCAGATGCTTCTCCTCGAGATGCTTCACCTCACGAAGGCGCTTTTCCTCCATGAAGCGCGTTTCCTCAAGAAGGCGCTTTTCCATGACGCATTTCACGTCATTGAGGATCTTGTTTCGAAGGCACTTCTGCTCTGTGAGGTGCTTCACATTGGCGAGGCGCTTCACCTCAATGGGGCGCTTCTCTTCCATGATGCGCTCCTCCGCAAAGCGCTTCTCCTTGAGATGCTTCTCCTGGAGATGCTTCACTTCTGCGAGGTACTTCACTCTGGAGAGACGCTTCTCCTCCATGAAGCGCTTCTCCATGGAGCGCTTCTCAATGAAGCGCTTCTCCTCAATGAAGCGCTTCTCCTCCATGAAGCGCTTCTCCTCCATGAAGCGCTTCTCCTCAATGACGCGCTTTTCCATGAGGTGGTTCTTGAGGAGATTGTCTGGAAGGCATTTCTCCTCTGGGATGTGCGTCACCCTGGCAAGGCGCTTCATCTCAATGAGGTGGTCCTCTTCCATGGTGCGTTTCTCCTTCGCAAGGTGCTTGTTCTCCTGGAGACGCTTCACCCCGCTGAAGTTCTTCACCTCCCCAATGCTCCTCTGTTCACGCGAAGAAAAGCACAGGACCATTCAGACATGCACACGCAGGACAAAATTCATACTCCCAGGCACACAAACATGGACGGGCACATACACAAACAAAAATGCATGCTCGCACATCTATGTACGAATGCAAACATGAACATTTACTAATGCAAACATGCTAGAACACGTGAATATACACCACGTAATGTTATAAAAAATACATGTTACATCATATATTCTCACAAGTTCCATAAACGTACTTAAGGCTGTGATAGTCTGCGACGAGTTCATGGCCATTGTTGGCAACAATCATTACGGGCAAAAAAATGTCCACAATGTTCGATTGCAAAGATCTGGAAGCCCATAATCTGGACAAATTTTACTGCAGCATCGATAGTAGGCAACTGGAATGGCAACTTCCAATCAGCTCACAGACGGATTTCATGAGATTGCATGATATCATTCTGTCTTCATTGGCAAAATAAATGGCAACTTGAAGTGCTTGCACGAGTGGGATATGGCAGCACGTGATGGTGGAGAGATGGAGTGATGGTGTCGGGAGATGGTGTTGTGATTTGGAGGTGAAATTGTGGAATGTTCTGGAGAGATGGTGTCTTGTGATGGTATAGACGCATTATGAGGCGCTATGATGGTCTATTGAGTTGGTGGTGGTGTGATGAGAAAGTTGACGTGGAGAGATGGTGTGGTGATGTTTTGGTGCAATGGTGTGGTGAAATGGTGTGCTAGTGTGGAGTGAATATGGTGTATTTGACCCCCATAGATCCCATAGCCACCTTTGGGGAGCGATGATCGTAGCTTTGGCCTGGGAAAGGGTCCACTTCATCCATAATGTCCCCCCCACGTGGTCGACTGGCGCCACGACTCCCGGTCTATGGAGAACAGAAAATGCATTCAAAGGACGAGTAATGAATTAGAGAACGAAGCACATGAAGATTCACAGAACTAATTCTGAGGTCCCTGTAATTACCTCTGACCACACAACAGGACCTGCTATTGAGAAATATTCATCACATGGCAGTAAAACTTTACGCGTCATATTTTTGTAAGCATGTTGAGATCATCAATTTCATAAACTTGAGACCCCCATTTAAACAAATATGGCTGAAACTCAGATCTGGAATGAGACAAATTATTTTACTTTCAGGAATTTAATAGTTAAAAAATATTCTCAAAATCAAACAAGTAAAGCTCGATTTATCATTCCCCATTGACGTCCTTATCGATTGAAGCTATTCGTCCTGAAGTGAAAGCCATCAAACACAGGAACAACGAAAGTGAAATCCACATACATCCTGAAACCGATCATCTGCAGTAGTTATTATTAAACAATGAGGAAAATGAAGGAATTTTAAAATATATATTGGGCAAAGATGTGATCAGTCTTTTCCAACTTTAGCTCAACAAAACCACGAGAGTAAAATCAGGAATTGAACCACCTCACAACCACTGTACATCACACCACATCAACAAGTAATCCGATAGGACTACGAAGCACCACCTTAACGTGACGGAGTCTGGAATAAACAAGACAGCACGCTCACATCATTTGCTGTGAGAAAATTACAACACATACCACCTACCATGAGCACCAGCCATTTAACAGCCCCGATCCAATTACTAGAACATAAAATGAATGCTTTCATTGGAACACGTTAAAAAGCATTCACAACATCACTCTAGCAGGGGTTACTGGAAATCACTGGAAAAATATTTAAGATACACGAATATACACAGTGCAACAGTACTCAATACATTTGACTCTCCAGCCACTCCACTACATCCAGCCATCTCTCAGGATCAAAACTGCATGGGGTCAAAAGAAGAATTGTCGTCAGGACTCATTACATCCAATACATTCAGACATCTCTCAGGATCCACCAGCATCGGTTCGAAAAGTGATTTTTTTCAGGACTCATTGCAGCACTTTGCATTTCACCTTTTGATTTCACTTCCCTATCATTGGAGATCTTCTGATGCTTGTTTCGGGATGATGACCGTGAACTTGTCCGCTACCTCGTAGAGCATTTGAATTGCTTCTCACCCAAGTGTGTTTTCTGGTGAGTGTGAAGATTTGATTTCCATGCAAATGCCTTCCCGCACACAGCGCAATTGAATGGCGTTTCACCCGTGTGTGTTTTCTGGTGACTTTGAAGATTTTGTTTCAGTGAAAATGCCTTCCCACCCACAGAGCAATTGAATGGCTTCTCACCCGAGTGTGTTTTTTGGTGATTGTTAAGTGTTGCCGACTGTGAAAATGCCTTCCCACAAAGAGAGCACTTGAATGGCTTCTCACCCGTGTGTGTTTTCTAGTGAGTGTGAAGATTTGATTTAAGTGAAAATGCCTTCCCACAAAGAGAGCATTTGAATGGCTTCTCACCCGTGTGTGTTTTCTGGTGACAGTGAAGATTTGATTCCCGTGCAAATGCCTTACCACACAGAACAATTGAATGGTTTCTCGCCCGTGTGTTTTGTGGTGTCTGTTAAGAGTTTATTTCTCTACAAATGCCTTCCCGCACACCGATCAATTGAACGGCTTATCATCCGAATGTGTTTTCTTGTGAGTGTTAAGATTTGCTTTCTGTGAAAATTCCTTCCCACACATAGCAATTGAATGGCTTCTCACCCCAGTGTGTTTCTTGGTGATAGTGAAGATGTGATTCCCGTGCAAATGCCTTCCCACACACAGAACAATTAAATGGATTCTCGCCCGAGTCTGTTTTTGGTGACAGTGAAGATGTGATTTCCGTGCAAATGCCTTTCCACACATCGAGCTATTGAATGGCTTCTCGTCCGTGTGTGCGTGGCACTGTGGAGAGTTCATCTGCTCCATGTGACTGATTCATCAGAGCAGAGTAACAGTCTCGGGTGTTGTTGAGTTAAAGGCGCCCTCTAAGCTGTTTGGATATCTGGCTCAAATCGCCAATAAGCAAACTCTCACTAACGTCTAACCGAGACAGTAACGCCCCGTAAGTCGAACTACACACGCGATTACAGTTTATCCACTAACAAAGACACTTGTTGATGCACGGCGTATCGATGTCCCTGTAACCCGTCTGAAGAGATCGCCACGAACTCTCCCGAAGCGAAGTCGCCAACCAGTCGCCAAGCAATCGTGCTCGCCAGGCTGGGTCTCGTGGAAGAAGGGTAATCTGCAGAGCGAGGAGTTGCGCGTCTATCCTCAGTGAAATCCCTCTCGAAATGGTCTTGAAGTCTGATCTTATGCCCCTTATAACTTCCCTCTAGCATCCAAATTATTTGTTCTCGACTTGGCCTATCATGGACTTTGCATTCAATTGTTAATTCTTACATTAACAATCTGCATATCTAGCAACAGCTTAGCTAATCTGGCCATTGTAATTAAACCTTAATACGTATGTACATCTCACTGCATAATTGTACGCTTCCGTTTGAATAAAGATCTACATCTCCAAGTCCGTGCTTCCTGTGAATTTGCTAATATTCACCCTGCTATGTCCTCTAAACTGCTGCAAGTTTAGAGGATTAAACAACGACATACAGTCTAAAGAATACAACTGATGTCCAGTTTGATTTGGACTAAGAGGTCAAATTTATACTGTACTTGCTTTGTTTCATAAATACATAGAAGTGCACTCGTGTTAAGCGGGTGTTTCTAGAAAACGAGGTTATGTTATAATTTCCGTTATAAACTTTGAATAATCATCTGAATGGTTTAGTTTGTAAGCGTGGTTTAACATGACATACCACAAAAAAATTAATCATCACCATTTAGTCTTCAGTGTGTATGTATACTCTTGTGTATGTGTTCAATATTTTGCACGTGTTTTATATTTTGGACGTGTTTTTGTTTTGGTAATTGCATTGAATATGGAGGGGTTACCAGCACCTTGCACCCGTCCAGACACCTTGTGGGCCTCTGTGGTGGCTACGAGACGTCCCTCCAGGACATTGCTCTTATCCTTCACAGCGTTACCGACCCGGAACGCCGATGAGGTTGAAGGCTGTTTATACAGAAATGTATTCGTGGCAGGGGAATGCCAAAAAAACATGGAGTGGCTATTCTTCTGGAAAAAATAACCGTATACGTATGTGTGTGTAAATGTTTGCAGGTACAATCGTGCGTTTTCGCAGTGGAACGCAATCCTTGTCTGTATGTATGTACACCGCTGTATATGCACACTCGTGTGTGAATGCACACCGCTGTATATATACAGTCGTGTTTGGATGCACATTAGTGCGCGCATGTCTACTTGTCCGTGTTTTTTCAAGGAAGGAAATGGTAGTAATAATGTACGATCAGTCATCTTTAAAAACAAATCAGGTCTTCATTGATCTGCAACAATATTAACGTTAAAACTCGCGTAAAAATCTTTATTAATTCGTTTTTCAAACAGTTAAGGAACTCGGAAAATTATTTCACTTTCAGAGGCCTCGTGGGCCGCTGTGGTGGCTACGATACTTCCCTCCAGGACATTGCTCACATCCACCGCAGCGTTACCGTCCGTCACCGCCGATGAGGTAGCGGATTCTTTTCACGGAACTTTACTCGTGGATGGGGAATGCCAAACAACAGGGGGCTCTTCTGAGAAAAAAAAAACGAATCAAGGGGGCGTGGGAGCGTGGCGTAAGGTGTGGAAAGCGCTAAGCCCCGCGAGGAGTGGTGGTTGCTCATGCATCCACCGAAGATGCATATAAGTCGAGTTAGATTCCTTCTCTGACCTCCTACATTATAATCCCACTATACTCGGATGTATGCATATGTATATATATATATATTTGCGGACCTAGGGACGGATATGCGTACTGGGGGTGCGGGATTAGAATTGCACTATAATTATTAGGATCGCATTGTGGCCGCATTGTAATTTGCTGAATGTACAATCTCAATGGATTGGAATAGCTATTTACAGTATTTATTAACAATTAACCGCACAATCCTAATCAAAACTTGTTGAGCATATTTATTTTATATTTATTGTGCCATTCAAATCCCGCAGTTCGCATATAGATACATACACAATGCATTAATTCGAGCACAGTGTGATTCTATTACGGGATATTATGAAAGGCATATGACTAATCGGTCTTGCCTGCATCCCTGCAATGATGTTCACCTTCGGGGTAGGCATGAGCAACCACCACTCCTCGCCTGGGGCATACAGCTTCCCACAGCTCACCGCCACAGTCCCATGCCCCTTCGTTATTTTGTTCAGAAGAGCCACTCTCCCTGTTGTTTGGCATTCCTCTTCCACGAGTAAAGTTCTGTAAAAACAACCCCCTACCGCATCGGCGGACGGTAAAGCTGTGGTAACTGTGAGCAATGTTCCAGAGGGAATGCTCATAGCGATCACAGCGGCCCTCGAGGTCTCCGGACTGTTGCGAGGGGCTGGTTACCCCTCCACATTCAATGCACTTACCGTGAAAACACGTGGAAAATGTGTCAACACATTCGTACACACAGCACTGTAATACACAAAGGTCTAAATACACACGAGCCTTTCTGCTATAGACTGAAATGCGATCATGGCTGCGTTACAATATAATAAACAACGCTTACAAACGATACCATCCAGATGGGTATCCACGGCAATTGTAACAATTTTAATTGATCGAATATAACAATTCACCTTCGTTGTCTAGACACACCCTGATCAACAAAGGTCCTTAAACATATTCATAAAACCACATCAACACGATATGAAACATGCACCTCTTCGTATAAGTATATCTCGATCAACAATATATTATACTGTATTTCACAGGTAAGGCCGATAACTTGATCACAGTTTACAGGCCATTGGAAATGTGCAAAATCCTACTTCGGCTTAAGCACAATGGCCACATGAGATTAGGTTTGTTAGATATGAGGAGCGTTACATGCGATAATAACTGAATGCAAGGAAGTTTGTGAAGAAAATGTAAATGATTCTAGAGAGATTTCATAAATGGGAAGAATAATCTCAAACAGTGTGCCGTAGCAAATGCAAACAAATGGAATTAAATAAACTAAACTAATGTCTTCACTACACTCATTAAACATAGGGCCCCTATTTAAAATATTACTAATAATTCCAAGCTTTTGGGGTGGAAACAGAAGGAATTAGAATTGAATGCGTTTTTTTTCAAAAGTATAACGTAATTCAGGGCATCGTGTGTGTATGTGTAGTAAGTTGATGAGGAGACGATGAGGAAGTTGAGACACACTGTTTATTAACTCCGGGACAGATACAATAGTTGAAGGGGTATCGGCCCCTTCACCCGTACTATGGGAAACCCACCCTAGTACTAAGCCCTCTGTCCTGTCCCCCAGTCCTCCTCTACTGGGCTACGGGAGGCTGACTGATCTGGCCCTGGCAAGCACAGATCTCGGCACCAGCTAACCAGCCTTGCCCTGATAAGGGCAGCGGTCTGGAAGCTCTTGGGCCGCGCCACTGGCTTACCCGGCTCGGCCCTTATAAGGACGGCGAGACCGGGGAGTCCCAGGGCCTAATCTCCGAGTCTTGGATCTTCACTGGTCAGCTTCGTGTCGAACTGCCTCGAGCTCTTTGGGTTCCACCTTTTATAGGGATCGCCTCCGAGGGCTGGGGGCGTGGGCAATAACTGATGCGGACGTCGGTGTGACCCCCCGTGTATGTGAGTGCCGACAGCCCTGTGTTTGTTGTCCGCCGTTTCTCCCGTAATAACCCCTACATCACCCCCCCCTGTACAGCTCGCAGCCGTCCCGGCTGCAACAATCCCTCAACCCCCAAGAATAAAGATTAACACCGTCAATACACGTGTGCCTCGTAACAGTAACAATAACAAGAACAAGCGTAACATCAACCGATGGTTCCCTAAAAAAAAAAAAACCCCCCACCCGGAACCGCAACACATATACAGAACGGTATAACAGCACATGCAATCAGCATATCGCGATCACACGCGTACATTGAAGCACAATAGCAAGCAAATCTGCAGGCGACCAACACACCATCAATCCCGTCGTAACTTTTCAACCACAACACAGTTATTCCCTCTCATGCAACGACCGCATCGCACACAGCACCTCGCAGCATAATACAGCCCAAAAAAAACATTTTTTTTTTTCAATTAAGCCCATCGCGCACGGTGACCCACGAGATGGTACAGCACAGGATACCCGACGCTCCCACGTTAATAATTAACTTTACCATCAAGATAACAACTCCACGCAGCAGCGCACACACTCCCTTTGAAACTCAGCAACCACAGCAGACTCTCCGTCCATTCCCAACACACGCACACACTTACATGGACAGCAAGCAACAAGCAGATAGCGTGGTCATCGTTATTACACACACATACAACCATTAAAAAAACATATATACAATGAGCGGGTTCCGCAGCAACGGAACACGCGCGGAAAGCTAATCATAACAACCGGCGCGTTTTGGCGCGAGTCCGTGCAGCGGGCCCGTCACAAGGGGCCGGCTTGGTAGAGTCGGTGGCAGGTGTCGCATCAGCAGGTGCCTGGTCGTCCGGTTTCCCGGACGTGCCAGCGCCGCCCCCCACGGGGGAGGCTGGCAGCCCAGAGGGCTTCAGTCCTGGGGCTCCTGAAGACGGGACAGTCATTAGTGGATCAGAGGCTGGCATCGATCCCGCCCCCCCGGAGTCAGAGGACTCCCCACATGTTCGGCCATTTACGTGGGAGGAAGCGTGCGGAGCAAAAAATGGCTTTAACCGTGAAGGGTGCACAAACCACCGACGCTTCCCCCACTTAATGCGCACACATTGAGGCCGCACAACCTGCACAATTTCAACGGGGCCCTTCCATGGTCGCAACAACTTAGCCGAGGTGGCCAATGGCACCTGAGGGCAGTGCAACCATGCTCGGTCGCCCGGGTGCCATTCGTGCGTGTGAGTCCGGCGCGACCGCAATCTCTCGTTTTGTTTCTGGCGAGAGTCAGAGTTTTGCATGGCCGCCTGCCGTGCCTCCGCCAAGCGAAGGATGTTAAATTTAACATGGTCGGCGATTTTCGACTTAGCATGAGGCGCGGCAATCGTCAGCTGAGTCGCGACAGGCGGGTCAACCTCGCGACCATACATCAAAAAAAATGGCGAGAACCCGGTCGCCGCGTGAGGAGCCATCCTGTATGCCGCCAGGACTCCCCCGATCCGTAGATCCCAATCGTTTTGGGACTCAGATACCTGGTGGGATAGCATGGACGTAAGAGTCCTATGCAAGCGTTCCACCATCCCATCCGTTTGTGGATGGTAAGGCGAGGTACGAACTTTCTTTGTACCCAGAAGGCCACATACCTCGTGTAAAAGGGTACTAGTGAAATTCTTTCCCTGATCGGTCAACAACCGTTCCGGAGCGCCTTTGTCGAGGACGTAGCCCTGAACAAAAGCCTCCGCAACGGCCGCTGCGGACTGGTTGGCGAGGGGCCAAGCCATAGGCCATCGCGTGAAATATTCCACGCCAACCAGCAGGTACTTATTACCCCTCGGCGTGGAAGGAAACGGTCCCAAAATATCAAGGGCGACCAGCTCGTTAACCCGGGTGACCGAAATGGACTGGAGCGGTGGACTGGCTCCCTTCGCCGGCGGCTTCCGTTGTGCACACTGGGTACAGGACCGCAGCAGATCGTCCACGTCTCTTGCCATGCCCGGCCAAAAGTAATTAAGCTGAAGCATGGCAAGTGTTTTGAGGGTACCCAGGTGCAGGAGCCGTTCATGAGCAGCCCATACAGCCCTACCCCTCAACGTGGAAGGCACCACCAGCCTGTGACGGCGGATCGTCCCGTCCCAATGCATGAGTAAGCCCTGGCACCACCCCCATGAGTCAACGCCCGACTTCCCTTGACCTGATCCTTCCGCGCGACGTCGTAGCGCCAGGAGGGTCGCATCCTCCATTTGGAGGCGACCCCACTCAGTACTTGACAAGCCAAGTAGGGAATCACTCCCACCCTCCGAAATAGGACCAGCGTCCGAAGGAGTATCAACTGCGGCCGCAAGAACCCGATCCCGGCCGTCACTTGCCGATTTGCAACGGCCCGAACCCAAGAAACAAGTGCAATCCGGGGCGATCGGCAGGCGTGATAGGGCATCGGCGTTGGTGTGGCGAATCCCCTTCCGGTAAGTTGTCTCAAAATCGAAATCCTGCATGATCTCGAGCCATCGGGACAACTGCCCCGATGGCTGGTTAATTCGTAGGGCATACTGCAACGCTGCATGATCTGTACGGACGGTGAAATGCCGGCCGTACAGATATGGCCGGTACTGTTGGATAAAGAACACGATAGCCAACAGTTCGCGGCGGGTGACGCAGTACCGCTGCTCGGCCGGGGACAGTACTCTACTACCATAAGCCACAACGCGCTCCACGCCACCCACAATTTGTGACAGCACGCCTCCAATCCCGGTATTGCTTGCGTCCGTGTCGAGCACGAACGGCATGGAAAAATCGGGGTAGCTTAACGGCGGGGCCCCCACCAGGGCATCCCGAAGAGAGACAAAAGCGGCGTTCTCCACCGGCCCCCAATGAAATTTGACCCCTTTTGACGTCAAGGCATGTAGTGGCTTAGCGATGGAAGCAAAGTCCGCAACAAACCGGCGGTAATATGAAGCAAAGCCGATGAAGCTTCTAACCTCCCCCACCGAGGTGGGAATAGGCCAGGAGCTGACACAACGCGTTTTGGCGGGATCGGTTGAGATACCTGACCGGCCGACGATGTGACCCAAATATTTAACAGATTCGCGCAGCAAATGGCACTTTTGTGGCTTGAATTTCAAATTAGCAGCGCGCATTTTGAGAAAGACGGCCCGAAGCCTATCAAGGTGTTCCTCGAACGTCTTACTGAATACGATAACGTCATCCAGGTAAATCAAACACACCTCCCATTGCAAGCCAGCGAGGACCAATTCCATCAGGCGCTGGAACGTCGCGGGAGCAGAGTGTAATCCCATGGGTAAGCGATTGAATTGGAAAAGGCCGTGCGGCGTTCGGAAAGCTGTTTTGGGCCTGGATTCGTCGTCCAAGGGAAGTTGCCAAAATCCTGAGAGCAAATCCAAAGTGGAAAAGAATCGCGATCCCGCGAGGGCATCCAGCGATTCGTCCATTCGAGGAAGCGGATAAGCATCGGCCACCGAGATCTTATTTAATCGCCGGAAATCAACGCAGAACCTTAGGGACCCGTCGTGCTTTTTGACCAACACTATGGGTGCACCCCAAGGGCTGGTCGAGGGAGAAATGATGTCCGATTTCAACATGTCATCTACAGCCGATTTGACATGATCCTTTTCGGCGGGACTTAACCGAAAAGGATTTTGGCGGATAGGAGCGTTGTCACCGGTGTCAATATGGTGGCGTAGCAATTTGGTACATCCGATATCGTATTTGTGTTTACTGAAGACGTCGGAAAATTCTCGCAATAAGGCGCGTAATCTAGCACGTTGTGCGTCAGACAGGTCAGGTGACTCAGCACACAACGCATCCAGCCAAACCTCGTCAGCGTCTGAGGCTAATCGCGTTTGAGAATCGGTGGCCACCTGGCCAATGATCGGCGTTTCCGCAGGTACCGGAACCGCATGTGCGAACACGGTACCTTGCGAAACCACTGCCGTCCGTGTCCCGACATTGAGGACCGCGATAAACGGGTCCCCATCCCCTTTAACAATAGTCTGGGCCGTCACCAGATCTGGCCCACTCACCCCGGCTCTAGATGGTCCCAAAATAACGCCCCGGTCAGAGACTCCTTTATCGAACGGTCGACGCAAGCGCAGGGGTACCAACATCTGTGCCCCCGGGGGTACACGCACCGTCCGAGCAACAAGCGCCTGTACCGTAGCACAGGCAACACGCACGGCAGGGGTGGCAGGTAGGAACGTCATACGTCGGCCCGATGGAAGCTCGATGCATTGCTGGTCAATCAGAATTTTGATGGGCAATTTGGCCAAAAAGTCTGTCCCCAACAGGCACGGAATAGCCAGCGAGGAGGAGACGAACACCGGGCCAGATAGTTTAATGTCCCCTATCGAAATTTGCGCTCGAATTTGACCGATAATACCCAACGAGCCCCCATTCGCAGCGTAAAACGGTATATCGACAGGGAGCAACGGGCGACTCTGAACGGGCAGGATATTATAAATCAAATCTGAAATGATAGTTGCCGAAGCTCCCGTATCGACCAATAGCCGTACCTCCACCCCGTCAATATGCCCCGCGACAACGGACGACCCCGCTGATGCAGCCACAACTCGGTGAGCCAACTCGGACCATTGGCCCGGTTGGAGCGCCCTCCCCGACATGCCGCGACCCGACGCACCAGCACCCAACCCCCGAGAATTGTGTATCGGACCATGTGATAGGAAAGTGGGTGTGTGTGCAGGCCGAACATGTGGGGTGCCATGACTTGCCCGAGGATGTTGCGAAGGCTTGTGAGGAGGGCCGTCCGCAGCTCCAGGTCTCGCACCGCGCTGTCGAGGAGCCCGGCATCCGGACGCCACGTGGCCCCGGAGGCCACAATTATAGCAGACGACGAGCGTTCCAGAGGACTTGGGCTGGTCTCGGTGGCTTGGAACGTCCCGAGCCGGTCGCTCGGCAGATCGCCATCCTGCAGAACGATCCGCAGCGAAGGCTCCCTCCATTCCAGAAGAGGTTGCCGCCACGGTGTGTCGTGCAGCAGCTTTGTTCGCCTTCCTCCGCTGGGAGATGAGATTGGCGTGAATGTGCCTTGCAGCCCGCAGTGATGACATATCCGCATCGTCCTGCGCTAAGATGGTGAAGTCCAGATCGTCAGCCAGCAGCAAAATTTTCTCGGCAACCATCGCATCGATCCCCTCTTCATCCATACGCGGGAAAGCGTCTTTCGCCAATGACAGCAGGGCCGTGCGATAAGCGAGTGGCGATTCCTTATCACCCTTCTGCCGTTCATAGAAGAGCTGGCGACAATCGGAGGGCGGCCCATAAACGGTGGCCAGCAGCTGCAGCGCCGACTGAATGGTGGAGCGTGCCGACTTGGGTGCAGCAGTGAGGGTGCCCAGGGCGTCGCCGTCCAATAACGCCGGGAGAGCACACAGCGCCTCGTTGTCCGACCAGCCTGCCATCTCTTGGTGGGCCAAGAACCGGCGCTGGAACCCCCCCCAATCGCCGTCGCTTGCAACAAATACCTGCAGGGCCGGCAGGCGTTGCTGGAATGTCGGCTCCGTCTCCGATCCTCTTGCAGCGTCTCTTGCAGCATCCGTAGCGCGTCCCCGTACTGTATGGTCGGTGCTGGCGTCAGCTGGTGGTGACGTTTCAACCCCTGATAGGCTGCCACCGCGACCCGCCTCCGCCGATGACGTGGCGGCTGCTGGCTGGGCACCGTCTCCCGCGTGACGAGCTGGGACTCCTCCCTCCGCCCCTACTGTCTTCGTGGCGGGATTTTCGAGTCGCCCCGCTGTTGTAAAGGCGGGAGTTTCTGGCGGGCGTTGTCCATCTTCCCGCCGCGTCGCTCCTCCCGGCCCCAGGCGAGTTATTTGTTCCAGCATAGCGGCCGCTGCATACAAGAGCTCCGCCAGCCGCGAGTGAGCCAACGCCAACTCGTCAGTCGACGTCCCGGCCCTCTCCGACGGCCCCGCCGATGTCGGAGCCGGCAGCAGTTGTGCAGGTACGTCGGCGGCGATGTCTTGCACTGCCCCTCCCTCGTCGTCATCCTCTCCTGGGTCTTGGGCACGAGTCTTCCGTCTCGTATCCATGCTTGGCCCACTTCCAACACCAGATGTAGTAAGTTGATGAGGAGACGATGAGGAAGTTGAGACACACTGTTTATTAACTCCGGGACAGATACAATAGTTGAAGGGGTATCGGCCCCTTCACCCGTACTATGGGAAACCCACCCTAGTACTAAGCCCTCTGTCCTGTCCCCCAGTCCTCCTCTACTGGGCTACGGGAGGCTGACTGATCTGGCCCTGGCAAGCACAGATCTCGGCACCAGCTAACCAGCCTTGCCCTGATAAGGGCAGCGGTCTGGAAGCTCTTGGGCCGCGCCACTGGCTTACCCGGCTCGGCCCTTATAAGGACGGCGAGACCGGGGAGTCCCAGGGCCTAATCTCCGAGTCTTGGATCTTCACTGGTCAGCTTCGTGTCGAACTGCCTCGAGCTCTTTGGGTTCCACCTTTTATAGGGATCGCCTCCGAGGGCTGGGGGCGTGGGCAATAACTGATGCGGACGTCGGTGTGACCCCCCGTGTATGTGAGTGCCGACAGCCCTGTGTTTGTTGTCCGCCGTTTCTCCCGTAATAACCCCTACATATGTACAAAGCGGTGTGAATGCACATTTGTGTATGTATCTACACCACTGCGCATGTCCACTCGTGTGTGGGTGTGTGTACATGGGAGTGTATACTCGTGTATTATTGTTATAATTTTGTGTCGTACAAAGAATTGAGGGCAACGTGGTAATGAATGCGGCACCAAAACAGGGAACTACAGGGATGAGACTCCCCGCTCGTGGTGCTAAATTAATGGAAACAGCGCCACTGAGCAGACAGAGCCCCGCCCCTACAGCTCGTGAGTGTGACGTAGTGAGTGTGACCAGCGGACTGCCACGATGCTGCCAGGTAAGGGCAAACTTGTGTGATGGAGGTGCTTCACCTGAAACTCGCCTCCACACGTGTTCGCTATGAACATTGTAGCAATAAGGGACGATCAGTAATTTTTAACATATCAGGTCTTTATTGTTCTGCAAGTATATTACCGTTAAAACTCGTAGAAACACATGCACACTCGTGTGTGAATGCACACCGCTGTATATACAGTCGTGTTTGGATGCACACTCGTGTGTATGTCTACTTGTCCGTGTTTCTTTAAAGGAAAATATAGTAGCAATAACGTACGATCAGTCATCTTTAAAAAGAAATCAGGTCTTTATTAATCTGCAAGAAAACTCACGTTAATACTCGAATCGAAATCTTTATTAATACGCATGCTCAAACAGGAAAGGAACTAGGCAAATTATTTCCCAATAGGAATTCAACAGTTAAAAGATATTCTTAAAATCAAACAAGGAAACGTCGATTTCCACTTTGACGTCCTTTTCCACTGAAGTCATTCGTCCAAAAGTCCAAGCCATCAAACACAGGAACAACGAACGTGCAATCCACGCACACTCTGAAACGTATTATTTGAAGTTAATTAATTTATTACACAATCATGAAAATTAAAGAACATGCAAAGTTGTGGTCACAGACTTTCTCCAACTTCAGCTCAACAAGACCACTTAACCACTAGAGTAAAATTAGGAATTGAACCACCTCACAACCACTGCACATCACACCACATCAACAAGTAATCCGATAGGACTACAAAGCACCACCTTAACATGACGAAGTCTAGAATTCAACACAAACACCACGACACAATTAATAACAGTATTTTCTGGTGACTGTGAAGATTTTATTTTCGTGAAAATGCCTTCCCACACACAGAACAATTGAACGGCTTTTCGCCCGTGTGTGTGTTCTGGTGAGTGTGAAGATTTTGTTTCAGTGAAAATGCCTTCCCACAAAGAGAGCAATTGAACCGCTTCTTGCCAGTGTGTGCGTGCCGATGTGGAGAGTTTTTCTGCTCCATGTGACTGATTCTTCAGAGCAGAGTAACAGTCGCGGGTGTTGTTGAGAGTTAAAGGCACCCTCTAAGCTGCGTGGATGTCTGGCTCAAATCGCCAAAAAGCAACTCTCACTAACGTCTAACCGCGACACTGTAAGTCGGACTACACACGCGATTACCAGTTTATCCTCTAACAAAGACACTTACTTGTTGATGCACGGCGTATCGATGTCCCTGTAACCCGTCTAAAGAGATCGCCACGAACTCTCCCGAAGCAAAGTCCCCAACCAGTCGCCAAGCAATCGTGCTCGCCAGGCTGGGTCTCGTGGAAGAAGGGTTATCTGCAGAGCGGGGAGTTGAGCGTCTATCCTCAGCAAAATCCCTCTCGAAATGACATTGAGGTCTGATTTTAAGCCCTTTATAACTTCGCTCTAGCATCCAAATCTTTTGTTCTCGAATTGGTCTTCATGGACTTTGCATTCAATTGTAATTTTGTTGCATTAACAATCCGCATATCTAGCAACATAATACGTATGTACATCTCACTGCATAATTGTACACTTCCGTTTGAATAAGGATGTGCATATCCATGCATAATTCCGTGCTTCGTGTTAATTTGCTAATATTCACCCCCCATTGTCCTCTAAACTGATGCAAGTTTAGAGGATTATAAAGCAACATACAGCCTGAAATATCAAAATTGGTGATCTCGAGCTTGATTTGGAATAAGATGTGCAAGTTTATACTGTACTGACTTTGTTTCATGAATATATTTAATGACAATCGTGTTGAGCGGGGTGCTTCTAGAAAATGAGTGTTTTATATTATAATTTCTGCCATGGACTTTAAATATTCATCTGAAAGATCGCTTAAATATACAAATGTGTAGTTGAAACCCGCCACCACTCGACAAAGCCAACTAGTAAGGGTTGTCACGTAAACAGAACATGCACATTTGTCACTAGCACAGCACACCGGTGTGTTGGAGAGCCAAGCCACAACATTTACAATCTGAGTACGACGTTTCGCCTGTAATTAAAACTAGCTTCATCAGTCGACAGCCAGATTTGGGAAGTCTCACTGTTTTGTTCCTTATATAGAAGCATAGATGTGTTGACCACGCAGCGGGGCATCTAAGATTCATATCGTCAGCTTAACCTGTGAAAATAATGACAAAACCCCGCTATACAAGTATACTACTGTTTGTATGTACATGGATCTGTACTTCTGTGTATGTCCACTCGTGTGTGGGTGTGTGTACATGGGAGTGTATATGTGTACTCGTGTATGATTATGTATTGGAACAAACAAATTGTTTTTTATATTGTGTCGTACAAATCATTTAAGGGAAACGTGGTCGGAATGCGCCACCACAACAGAAAACTACAGGAATGAGACCCCCCGCTCGTGGTGCTAAATGAACAGCGCCACTGAGCAGACAGAGCCCCGCCCCTACAGCTCGTGAGTGTGACGTAGTGAGTGTGACCAGCGGACTGCCACGATGCTGCCAGGTAAGGGTAAACTTGTGTGATGGAGATGCTTCACCTGAAACTCGCCTCCACACGTGTTCGCTATGAACATTGTAGCAATAAGGGACGATCAGTCATCTTTAACATAGCAGGTCTTTATTGTTCTGCAAGTATATTAACGTTGAAACTCGTAGAAACACATGCACACTCGTGTGTGAATGCACACCGCTGTATATACAGTCGTGTTTTGATGCACACTCGTGTGTGTATGTCTACTCGTCCGTGTTTTTTTAAAGGAAAATATGGTAGCAATAACGTACGATCAGTCATCTTTAAAAACAAATCAGGTCTTTATTAATCTGCAAGAAAACTCACGTTAATACTCGAATCGAAATCTTTATTAATACGCAGGCTCAAACAGGAAAGGAACTAGGCAAATGATTTTCCAATAGGAATTCAACAGTTAAAAGATATTCTTAAAATCAAACACGTAAACGTCGATTTCCCCTTTGACGTCCTTTTCCACTGAAGCCATTCGTCCAGAAGTCCAAGCCATCAAACACAGGAACAACGAACGTGCAATCCACGCACACTCTGAAACCTATTATTTGAAGTTAATTAATTTATTACACAATGATGAAAATTAAAGAACATGTTTAAAATATTGAGCAAAGTTGTGGTCACAGACTTTCTCCAACTTTAGCTCATAAAGACCACTTAACCACGAGAGTAAAATCAGGAATTGAACCACCTCACAACCACTGCACATCACACCACATCAACAAGTAATCCGATCGGACGACAAAGCACCACCTTAACGTGACGAAGTCTAGAATAAACCTCAACACTCAAGACACGGAATTCAACATAAACACCATGACAAAATGAATAACAGGAATGGGCAAATCCTAAAACAAGACGGCACACCCAGATCAGTAGCTGTGAGAAGATGACAACACATGGCAACTTCTACCATAAATACCAAACATTTAACAGAGCTGATGATCCAACTACGAGACGAAGCAATGTATCTATCGAAGTATAAAATTGTTGTCATCCTGAAATAAGTGAACACTTCTGGAACTTATCAGGAACACTTGTATCTGAACACATTGTAATACATTGATACACAAACATGCACATTCCAAGACTTCAACAGTTAACAGAAGTACTCCATACTTTGATTATCCAGCCACTCCAGCAGCCATTTCTCATTATCAACCTGCATGGGGTCGAAATAGGAATTGTCGTAAGGGCTCAGTACATCCAGCCATCTCGCAGGATCGAACTGCATGGGGTCGAAAGAGGAATTGTCGTCAGGACTCATTACATCCACTACATCCACGCATCTCTCAGGATCCACCTGCATAGGTTCGAAAGATGCATTTTTTTCAGGACTCATTGCAGCACTTTGTATTTCAACTTTTGATTTCACTTCCCTATCATTGCGGATCTTGTCATGCTTGTTTCGGGTTGATGACCGTGTCATTTCCAACGGAGAACACTTGAATGGCTTCTCGCCCGTGTGTGTTTTCTGGTGACTGTGAAGATGTGATTTCTGTGCAAATGTCTTCTCACACACAGAGCAATTGAATGGCTTCTCGTCCGTGTGTGTTTTCTGGTGACTGTGAAGATGTGATTTCTGTACAAATGCCTTCTCACACACAGCGCAATTGAACGGCTTCTCGCCCTTGTGTGTTTTTTGGTGACGGTGAAGATTTGATGAATCTGCAAATGCCTTCCCACACACAGAACAATTGAACGGCTTCTCGCCCGTGTGTGTTTTTTGGTGAATGTGAAGTTCTGCTTTACGGGCAAATGCCTTCTCACACACAGAGCACTTGAATGGCTTCTTACCCGAGTGTGTTTTCTGGTGACTGTGAAGATTTGATTTCCGTGAAAATGACTTCTCACAAACAGAGCAATTGAAAGGCTTTTCGCCCGTGTGTGTTTTCTGGTGCCTGTGAAGATCTGCTTTACGGGCAAATGCCTTCACACAAACAGAGCAATTGAATGGCTTCTTACCCGTGTGTGCGTGGCGCTGTGGAGAGTTTTTCTGCTCCATTCTTCAGAGCAGAGAAACTGTCGCGGATGTTGTTGAGAGCAAAAGGCGCCCGCTAAGCTGCGTGGATGTCTGGCTCAAATCGCCAGGAAGCAAACTCTTACCAACGTCTAACTGAGACACAGTAACGTCTCGTAAGTCGGACTACACACGCAATTACCAGTTTATCCACTAACAAAGACACTTACTTGTGGATGCACGTCGTATCGATGTCCCTGTAACCCGTCTGAAGAGATTGCCACGAACTCTCCCGAAGCGAAGTCGCCAACCAGTCGCCAAGCAATCGTGCTCGCCAGGGTGGGTCTCGTGAAAGAAGGTTGATCTGCAGAGCGAGGAGTCAAGCGTCTATCCTCAGCAAAATCCGTCTCGAAATGACCCTGAGGTCTGATTTTAAGCCTCTTATAACTTCGCTCTAGCATCCAAATCCTTTGTTCTCGACTTGGGCTATTATGGACTTTGCCTTCAATTGTAAATGTTTACATTAACAATCCGCATATCTAGCAACATAATACGTATGTACATCTCACTGCATAATTGTACACTTCCGTTTGAATAAGGATGTGCATCTCCCTGCATAATTCCATGATTCGTGTTAATTTGCTAATATTCACCCCCCAATGTCCTCTAAACTGATGCAAGTTTAGAGGATTATAAAGCGACATACAGCCTGAAATATCAAAATTGGTGATCTCGAGCTTGATTTGGAATACGATGTGCAAGTTTATACTGTACTGACTTTGTTTCATAAATATATTTCAGGACAATCGTCATGAGTGGGGTGCTTCTGGAAAACGAGTTTTTATATTATAATTTCTACCTTAGACTATACATTATAATATTACACTATGTATTATTCTACCCACTCTACAGTATACCACACTGCTGTATATTCACTATACAATTACTTTATTACCTTATACATTATATTAAACATTACACTTTTATACTATTTATTATTATACAATCTTCTGTGCGATGCGGCAGTTTAGGCGGGTTGTGTGACACTGCAGCAGCCGGCATTTGTCAGCTGTTGTCGCGCCGCGGGGCGTGTGCAGTGAACACGGAGGCTGGCGGGGTTGGGTGCAGGGATCTGCCGCCACCCAAAACTCGGGCGACGCCAAAGTAATAATGGAAATAATAAAATAAATTATATGATAGAAGATGAAAGTAAGAAGAGCGGTGGTGAGTGAAGAAGGAAGTGGGTAAGGTACGAGGTGTGGTTACGGTTGATAAACTGTGAGAGCGATCCGGGACTGCATCCAGCTGCGGCGCTGTCGCCATCCTACTCTCGAATCCATTGAGAGGGCAGATCCAGCAGTGGATTGTGTGAATCTAATAACGACCACAATGTGATACGAGTGATTATAATGCAATTCAAATCCCGCAGCCCGCAGTTCGTATTCATTCGAGCAGTATGGTTATAATATGGGATATTATGAAAGGCATATGACTAATCGGCCTTGCCCGCATCCCGACACTGATGTTAACCTTCAGTGCAGGCAGGAACAATCACCACTCCACGCGTGGGGCATACACCTTCCTACAGCTCACCGCCACGGTTCCATGCCCCTTCATTATTTTGTTCAAAAGAAAAGCCACACTCCCTGTTGTTTGGCATTCCCCTGCCACGAGAAAAGTTCTGTAAAAACAACCCCCTACCTCATCAGCGGTGCAGAGCGGTAAAGCTGTGGTCAATGTGAGCAATGTCCGAGAGGGAAGGCTCATAGACATCACAGAGGCCCACGAGGTCTCCGGACTGTTGCGAGGGGCTGGTAACCCCTCCACATTCAATGCACTTACCGTGAGAACACGTGGTAAATAAAAACACACACATCACTGTACATACACATCAGTGTAAATACACACTGCTATAGACTGATAATGGTTATAATAATAAACAACACTTGCAAACTATACCATCCAGATGGGTATCCAGAGCAATTGTAACCATTTTAATTGATCGAATATAACAAATAACCCTCGTTGTTTAGACACACCATCAACAATAGTCCTTAAAAATATCCATAAAATCAAGTCACCACGCTATAAAGCATGCACCTCTTAGTATATCTCCATCAGCATTGCAACATTTTATACTTATTTTCACAGATAAAGTCGATAAATTGATCACAGTTTACAGGCCATTGTAAATGT
The DNA here is from genome assembly GCF_015708825.2 of Lethenteron reissneri. Taxonomy (NCBI): domain Eukaryota; kingdom Metazoa; phylum Chordata; class Hyperoartia; order Petromyzontiformes; family Petromyzontidae; genus Lethenteron; species Lethenteron reissneri. The sequence continues at coordinate 12,504 of NW_026892252.1, read as the reverse complement.
GCAAACTAACAACATGCACATACTTATTCAAGGAGATGCCCATCCCTATTCAAACGGAAGCGAACGATGATTCAGCATATTCTTACTTCGGCTTAAGCACAATGCCCATATGAGCTTAGGTATGTTGCTAGATATTAGGAGCTTTAGTACAGTGAATAGCAATTAAATGCAAATAAGTTCATGAAGATAATGATTAGAGCGAGATTTCATAAATGGGAAGAATAATCCGAACCAGTGTGTCGTAGCAATGGCAAGCAAATGGAAGTATGAACTTGAAAACGACTTCATGCAAATAAACTACACCCATGACTTCAATACACTCATTAAATATGTAGCAATAAGGGAGATCAGTCATCTTTAAATTATCAGGTCTTTATTGTTCTGCAAGTATATTAACGTTAAGACTCGTAGAAACACATGCACACTCGTGTGTGAATGCACAACGCTGTATATACAGTCGTGTTTGGATGCACACTCGTGTGTGTATGTCTACTCGCCCGTGTATTTTTTTAAAGGAAAACTATGGTAGCAATAACGTAGATCAGTCATCTTTAAAAACAAATCAGGTCTTTATTAATCTGCAAGAAAACTCACGTTAATACTCGTATCGAAATCTTTATTAATACGCATGCTCAAACAGGAAAGGAACTAGGCAAATTATTTCCCAAAAGGAATTCAACAGTTAAAATATATTTTTAAAATCAAAAACGTAAACGTCGATTTCCCCTTTGACGTCCTTTTCCACTGAAGCCATTCGTCCAGAAGTCCAAGCCATCAAACACAGGAACAACGAACGTGCAATCCACGCACACTCTGAAACCTATTATTTGAAGTTAATAAATTTATTACACAATGATGAAAATTAAAGAACATGTTTAAAATATTGAGCAAAGTTGTGGTCACAAACTTTCTCCAACTTTAGCTCAAAAAGACCACTTAACCACGAGAGTAAAATCAGGAATTGAACCACCTCACAACCTCTGCACATCACACCACATCAACAAGTAATCCGATCGGACGACAAAGCACCACCTTAACGTGACGAAGTCTAGAATAAACCTCAACACTCAAGACACGGAATTCAACATAAACACCATGACAAAATGAATAACAGGAATGGGCAAATCCTAAAACAAGACGGCACACCCAGATCAGTAGCTGTGAGAAGATGACAACACATGGCAACTTCTACCATAAACACCAAACATTTAACAGAGCTGATGATCCAACTACGAGACGAAGCAATGTATCTATCGAAGTATAAAATTGTTGTCATCCTGAAATAAGTGAACACTTCTGGAACTTATCAGGAACACTTGTATCTGAACACATTGTAATACATTGATACACAAGCATGCACATTCCAAGACTTCAACAGTTAACAGAAGTACTCCATACTTTGATTATCCAGCCACTCCAGCAGCCATTTCTCATTATCAACCTGCATGGGGTCGAAATAGGAATTGTCGTAAGGGCTCAGTACATCCAGCCATCTCGCAGGATCCAACTGCATGGGGTCGAAAGAGGAATTGTCGTCAGGACTCATTACATCCACTACATCCACGCATCTCTCAGGATCCACCTGCATAGGTTCGAAAGATGCATTTTTTTCAGGACTCATTGCAGCACTTTGTATTTCAACTTTTGATTTCACTTCCCTATCATTGCGGATCTTCTCATGCTTGTTTCGGGTTGATGACCGTGTCATTTCCAACGGAGAACACTTGAATGGCTTCTCGCTCGTGTGTTTTCTGGTGACTGTGAAGATTTGATTTCCATGCAAATGCCTTACCACACACAGAGCAATTGAACGGCTTCTCGCCCGTGTGTGTTTTCTGGTGACTGTGAAGATGTGATTTCTGTGCAAATGCCTTCCAACACACAGAGCAATTGAATGGCTTCTCGCCCGTGTGTGTTTTCTGGTGACTGTGAAGATGTGATTTCTGTACAAATGCCTTCTCACACACAGCGCAATTGAACGGCTTCTCGCCCTTGTGTGTTTTTTGGTGACGGTGAAGATTTGATGAATCTGCAAATGCCTTCCCACACACAGAACAATTGAACGGCTTCTCGCCCGTGTGTGTTTTTTGGTGAATGTGAAGTTCTGCTTTACGGGCAAATGCCTTCTCACACACAGAGCACTTGAATGGCTTCTTACCCGAGTGTGTTTTCTGGTGACTGTGAAGATTTGATTTCCGTGAAAATGACTTCTCACAAACAGAGCAATTGAAAGGCTTTTCGCCCGTGTGTGTTTTCTGGTGCCTGTGAAGATCTGCTTTACGGGCAAATGCCTTCACACAAACAGAGCAATTGAATGGCTTCTTACCCGTGTGTGCGTGGCGCTGTGGAGAGTTTTTCTGCTCCATTCTTCAGAGCAGAGAAACTGTCGCGGATGTTGTTGAGAGCAAAAGGCGCCCGCTAAGCTGCGTGGATGTCTGGCTCAAATCGCCAGGAAGCAAACTCTTACCAACGTCTAACTGAGACACAGTAACGTCTCGTAAGTCGGACTACACACGCAATTACCAGTTTATCCACTAACAAAGACACTTACTTGTGGATGCACGTCGTATCGATGTCCCTGTAACCCGTCTGAAGAGATTGCCACGAACTCTCCCGAAGCGAAGTCGCCAACCAGTCGCCAAGCAATCGTGCTCGCCAGGCTGGGTCTCGTGAAAGAAGGTTGATCTGCAGAGCGAGGAGTCGAGCGTCTATCCTCAGCAAAATCCGTCTCGAAATGACCCTGAGGTCTGATTTTAAGCCCCTTATAACTTCGCTCTAGCATCCAAATCCTTTGTTCTCGACTTGGGCTATTATGGACTTTGCATTCAATTGTAAATGTTTACATTAACAATCCGCATATCTAGCAACATAATACGTATGTACATCTCACTGCATAATTGTACACTTCCGTTTGAATAAGGATGTGCATCTCCCTGCATAATTCCATGATTCGTGTTAATTTGCTAATATTCACCCCCCAATGTCCTCTAAACTGATGCAAGTTTAGAGGATTATAAAGCGACATACAGCCTGAAATATCAAAATTGGTGATCTCGAGCTTGATTTGGAATACGATGTGCAAGTTTATACTGTACTGACTTTGTTTCATAAATATATTTAAGGACAATCGTCATGAGCGGGGTGCTTCTGGAAAACGAGTTTTTATATTATAATTTCTACCTTAGACTATACATTATAATATTACACTATGTATTATTCTACCCACTCTACAGTATACCACACTGCTGTATATTCACTATACAATTACTTTATTACCTTATACATTATATTAAACATTACACTTTTATACTATTTATTATTATACAATCTTCTGTGCGATGCGGCAGTTTAGGCGGGTTGTGTGACACTGCAGCAGCCTGCATTTGTCAGCTGTTGTCGCGCCGCGGGGCGTGTGCAGTGAACACGGAGGCTGGCGGGGTTGGGTGCAGGGATCTGCCGCCACCCAAAACTCGGGCGACGCCAAAGTAATAATGGAAATAATAAAATAAATTATATGATAGAAGATGAAAGTAAGAAGAGCGGTGGTGAGTGAAGAAGGAAGTGGGTAAGGTACGAGGTGTGGTTACGGTTGATAAACTGTGAGAGCGATCCGGGACTGCATCCAGCTGCGGCGCTGTCGCCATCCTACTCTCGAATCCATTGAGAGGGCAGATCCAGCAGTGGATTGTGTGAATCTAATAACGACCACAATGTGATACGAGTGATTATAATGCAATTCAAATCCCGCAGCCCGCAGTTCGTATTCATTCGAGCAGTATGGTTATAATATGGGATATTATGAAAGGCATATGACTAATCAGCCCTGCCTGCATCCCGACACTGATGTTCACCTTCAGTGCAGGCAGGAACAATCACCACTCCACGCTTGGGGAATACAGCTTCCTACAGCACACCGCCACGGTTTGCCCCTTCATTATTTTGTTCAAAAGAAGAGCCACACTCCCTGTTGTTTGGCATTCCCCTGCCACGAGTAAAGTTATGTAAAAATAACCCCCTACCTCATCAGCGGTGCAGAGCGGTAAAGCTGTGGTCAATGTGAGCAATGTCCGAGAGGGAAGGCTCATAGACATCACAGAGGCCCACGAGGTCTCCGGACTGTTGCGAGGGGCTGGTAACCCCTCCACATTCAATGCACTTACCGTGAGAACACGTGGTAAATAAAAACACACACATCACTGTACATACACATCAGTGTAAATACACACTGCTATAGACTGATAATGGTTATAATAATAAACAACACTTGCAAACTATACCATCCAGATGGGTATCCAGAGCAATTGTAACCATTTTAATTGATCGAATATAACAAATAACCCTCGTTGTTTAGACACACCATCAACAATAGTCCTTAAAAATATCCATAAAATCAAGTCACCACGCTATAAAGCATGCACCTCTTAGTATATCTCCATCAGCATTGCAACATTTTATACTTATTTTCACAGATAAAGTCGATAAATTGATCACAGTTTACAGGCCATTGTAAATGTGCAAACTAACAACATGCACATACTTATTCAAGGAGATGCCCATCCCTATTCAAACGGAAGCGAACGATGATTCAGCATATTCTTACTTCGGCTTAAGCACAATGCCCATATGAGCTTTGGTATGTTGCTAGATATTAGGAGCTTTAGTACAGTGAATAGCAATTAAATGCAAATAAGTTTATGAAGATAATGATTAGAGCGAGATTTCATAAATGGGAAGAATAATCCGAACCAGTGTGTCGTAGCAATGGCAAGCAAATGGAAGTATGAACTTGAAAACGACTTCATGCAAATAAACTACACCCATGACTTCAATACACTCATTAAATATGTAGCAATAAGGGACGATCAGTCATCTTTAAATTATCAGGTCTTTATTGTTCTGCAAGTATATTAACGTTAAGACTCGTAGAAACACATGCACACTCGTGTGTGAATGCACAACGCTGTATATACAGTCGTGTTTGGATGCACACTCGTGTGTGTATGTCTACTCGTCCGTGTTTTTTTAAAGGAAAATATGGTAGCAATAACGTACGATCAGTCATCTTTAAAAACAAATCAGGTCTTTATTAATCTGCAAGAAAACTCACGTTAATACTCGAATCGAAATCTTTATTAATACGCATGCTCAAACAGGAAAGGAACTAGGCAAATGATTTTCCAATAGGAATTCAACAGTTAAAAGATATTCTTAAAATCAAACACGTAAACGTCGATTTCCCCTTTGACGTCCTTTTCCACTGAAGCCATTCGTCCAGAAGTCCAAGCCATCAAACACAGGAACAACGAACGTGCAATCCACGCACACTCTGAAACCTATTATTTGAAGTTAATTAATTTATTACACAATGATGAAAATTAAAGAACATGTTTAAAATATTGAGCAAAGTTGTGGTCACAGACTTTCTCCAACTTTAGCTCATAAAGACCACTTAACCACGAGAGTAAAATCAGGAATTGAACCACCTCACAACCACTGCACATCACACCACATCAACAAGTAATCCGATCGGACGACAAAGCACCACCTTAACGTGACGAAGTCTAGAATAAACCTCAACACTCAAGACACGGAATTCAACATAAACACCATGACAAAATGAATAACAGGAATGGGCAAATCCTAAAACAAGACGGCACACCCAGATCAGTAGCTGTGAGAAGATGACAACACATGGCAACTTCTACCATAAATACCAAACATTTAACAGAGCTGATGATCCAACTACGAGACGAAGCAATGTATCTATCGAAGTATAAAATTGTTGTCATCCTGAAATAAGTGAACACTTCTGGAACTTATCAGGAACACTTGTATCTGAACACATTGTAATACATTGATACACAAACATGCACATTCCAAGACTTCAACAGTTAACAGAAGTACTCCATACTTTGATTATCCAGCCACTCCAGCAGCCATTTCTCATTATCAACCTGCATGGGGTCGAAATAGGAATTGTCGTAAGGGCTCAGTACATCCAGCCATCTCGCAGGATCGAACTGCATGGGGTCGAAAGAGGAATTGTCGTCAGGACTCATTACATCCACTACATCCACGCATCTCTCAGGATCCACCTGCATAGGTTCGAAAGATGCATTTTTTTCAGGACTCATTGCAGCACTTTGTATTTCAACTTTTGATTTCACTTCCCTATCATTGCGGATCTTCTCATGCTTGTTTCGGGTTGATGACCGTGTCATTTCCAACGGAGAACACTTGAATGGCTTCTCGCCCGTGTGTGTTTTCTGGTGACTGTGAAGATGTGATTTCTGTGCAAATGTCTTCTCACACACAGAGCAATTGAATGGCTTCTCGTCCGTGTGTGTTTTCTGGTGACTGTGAAGATGTGATTTCTGTACAAATGCCTTCTCACACACAGCGCAATTGAACGGCTTCTCGCCCTTGTGTGTTTTTTGGTGACGGTGAAGATTTGATGAATCTGCAAATGCCTTCCCACACACAGAACAATTGAACGGCTTCTCGCCCGTGTGTGTTTTTTGGTGAATGTGAAGTTCTGCTTTACGGGCAAATGCCTTCTCACACACAGAGCACTTGAATGGCTTCTTACCCGAGTGTGTTTTCTGGTGACTGTGAAGATTTGATTTCCGTGAAAATGACTTCTCACAAACAGAGCAATTGAAAGGCTTTTCGCCCGTGTGTGTTTTCTGGTGCCTGTGAAGATCTGCTTTACGGGCAAATGCCTTCACACAAACAGAGCAATTGAATGGCTTCTTACCCGTGTGTGCGTGGCGCTGTGGAGAGTTTTTCTGCTCCATTCTTCAGAGCAGAGAAACTGTCGCGGATGTTGTTGAGAGCAAAAGGCGCCCGCTAAGCTGCGTGGATGTCTGGCTCAAATCGCCAGGAAGCAAACTCTTACCAACGTCTAACTGAGACACAGTAACGTCTCGTAAGTCGGACTACACACGCAATTACCAGTTTATCCACTAACAAAGACACTTACTTGTGGATGCACGTCGTATCGATGTCCCTGTAACCCGTCTGAAGAGATTGCCACGAACTCTCCCGAAGCGAAGTCGCCAACCAGTCGCCAAGCAATCGTGCTCGCCAGGCTGGGTCTCGTGAAAGAAGGTTGATCTGCAGAGCGAGGAGTCAAGCGTCTATCCTCAGCAAAATCCGTCTCGAAATGACCCTGAGGTCTGATTTTAAGCCCCTTATAACTTCGCTCTAGCATCCAAATCCTTTGTTCTCGACTTGGCCTATTATGGACTTTGCATTCAATTGTAAATTTTTACATTAACAATCCGCATATCTAGCAACATAATACGTATGTACATCTCACTGCATAATTGTACACTTCCGTTTGAATAAGGATGTGCATCTCCCTGCATAATTCCATGATTCGTGTTAATTTGCTAATATTCACCCCCCAATGTCCTCTAAACTGATGCAAGTTTAGAGGATTATAAAGCGACATACAGCCTGAAATATCAAAATTGGTGATCTCGAGCTTGATTTGGAATACGATGTGCAAGTTTATACTGTACTGACTTTGTTTCATAAATATATTTCAGGACAATCGTCATGAGTGGGGTGCTTCTGGAAAACGAGTTTTTATATTATAATTTCTATCTTAGACTATACATTATAATATTACACTATGTATTATTCTACCCACTCTACAGTATACCACACTGCTGTATATTCACTATACAATTACTTTATTACCTTATACATTATATTAAACATTACACTTTTATACTATTTATTATTATACAATCTTCTGTGCGATGCGGCAGTTTAGGCGGGTTGTGTGACACTGCAGCAGCCTGCATTTGTCAGCTGTTGTCGCGCCGCGGGGCGTGTGCAGTGAACACGGAGGCTGGCGGGGTTGGGTGCAGGGATCTGCCGCCACCCAAAACTCGGGCGACGCCAAAGTAATAATGGAAATAATAAAATAAATTATATGATAGAAGATGAAAGTAAGAAGAGCGGTGGTGAGTGAAGAAGGAAGTGGGTAAGGTACGAGGTGTGGTTACGGTTGATAAACTGTGAGAGCGATCCGGGACTGCATCCAGCTGCGGCGCTGTCGCCATCCTACTCTCGAATCCATTGAGAGGGCAGATCCAGCAGTGGATTGTGTGAATCTAATAACGACCACAATGTGATACGAGTGATTATAATGCAATTCAAATCCCGCAGCCCGCAGTTCGTATTCATTCGAGCAGTATGGTTATAATATGGGATATTATGAAAGGCATATGACTAATCGGCCTTGCCCGCATCCCGACACTGATGTTAACCTTCAGTGCAGGCAGGAACAATCACCACTCCACGCGTGGGGCATACACCTTCCTACAGCTCACCGCCACGGTTTGCCCCTTCATTATTTTGTTCAAAAGAAGAGCCACACTCCCTGTTGTTTGGCATTCCCCTGCCCACGAGTAAAGTTCTGTAAAAACAACCCCCTACCTCATCAGCGGTGCAGAGCGGTAAAGCTGTGGTCAATGTGAGCAATGTCCGAGAGGGAAGGCTCATAGACATCACAGAGGCCCACGAGGTCTCCGGACTGTTGCGAGGGGCTGGTAACCCCTCCACATTCAATGCACTTACCGTGAGAACACGTGGTAAATAAAAACACACATCACTGTACATACACATCAGTGTAAATACACACTGCTATAGACTGATAATGGTTATAATAATAAACAACACTTGCAAACTATACCATCCAGATGGGTATCCAGAGCAATTGTAACCATTTTAATTGATCGAATATAACAAATAACCCTCGTTGTTTAGACACACCATCAACAATAGTCCTTAAAAATATCCATAAAATCAAGTCACCACGCTATAAAGCATGCACCTCTTAGTATATCTCCATCAGCATTGCAACATTTTATACTTATTTTCACAGATAAAGTCGATAAATTGATCACAGTTTACAGGCCATTGTAAATGTGCAAACTAACAACATGCACATACTTATTCAAGGAGATGCCCATCCCTATTCAAACGGAAGCGAACGATGATTCAGCATATTCTTACTTCGGCTTAAGCACAATGCCCATATGAGCTTAGGTATGTTGCTAGATATTAGGAGCTTTAGTATAGTGAATAGCAATTAAATGCAAATAAGTTTATGAAGATAATGATTAGAGCGAGATTTCATAAATGGGAAGAATAATCCGAACCAGTGTGTCGTAGCAATGGCAAGCAAATGGAAGTATGAACTTGAAAACGACTTCATGCAAATAAACTACACCCATGACTTCAATACACTCATTAAATATGTAGCAATAAGGGACGATCAGTCATCTTTAAATTATCAGGTCTTTATTGTTCTGCAAGTTTATTAACGTTAAGACTCGTAGAAACACATGCACACTCGTGTGTGAATGCACAACGCTGTATATACAGTCGTGTTTGGATGCACACTCGTGTGTGTATGTCTACTCGCCCATGTATTTTTTTAAAGGAAAACTATGGTAGCAATAACGTAGATCAGTCATCTTTAAAAACAAATCAGGTCTTTATTAATCTGCAAGAAAACTCACGTTAATACTCGTATCGAAATCTTTATTAATACGCATGCTCAAACAGGAAAGGAACTAGGCAAATTATTTCCCAAAAGGAATTCAACAGTTAAAATATATTCTTAAAATCAAAAACGTAAACGTCGATTTCCCCTTTGACGTCCTTTTCCACTGAAGCCATTCGTCCAGAAGTCCAAGCCATCAAACACAGGAACAACCAACGTGCAATCCACGCACACTCTGAAACCTATTATTTGAAGTTAATTAATTTATTACACAATGATGAAAATTAAAGAACATGTTTAAAATATTGAGCAAAGTTGTGGTCACAGACTTTCTCCAACTTTAGCTCATAAAGACCACTTAACCACGAGAGTAAAATCAGGAATTGAACCACCTCACAACCACTGCACATCACACCACATCAACAAGTAATCCGATCGGACGACAAAGCACCACCTTAACGTGACGAAGTCTAGAATAAACCTCAACACTCAAGACACGGAATTCAACATAAACACCATGACAAAATGAATAACAGGAATGGGCAAATCCTAAAACAAGACGGCACACCCAGATCAGTAGCTGTGAGAAGATGACAACACATGGCAACTTCTACCATAAATACCAAACATTTAACAGAGCTGATGATCCAACTACGAGACGAAGCAATGTATCTATCGAAGTATAAAATTGTTGTCATCCTGAAATAAGTGAACACTTCTGGAACTTATCAGGAACACTTGTATCTGAACACATTGTAATACATTGATACACAAACATGCACATTCCAAGACTTCAACAGTTAACAGAAGTACTCCATACTTTGATTATCCAGCCACTCCAGCAGCCATTTCTCATTATCAACCTGCATGGGGTCGAAATAGGAATTGTCGTAAGGGCTCAGTACATCCAGCCATCTCGCAGGATCGAACTGCATGGGGTCGAAAGAGGAATTGTCGTCAGGACTCATTACATCCACTACATCCACGCATCTCTCAGGATCCACCTGCATAGGTTCGAAAGATGCATTTTTTTCAGGACTCATTGCAGCACTTTGTATTTCAACTTTTGATTTCACTTCCCTATCATTGCGGATCTTCTCATGCTTGTTTCGGGTTGATGACCGTGTCATTTCCAACGGAGAACACTTGAATGGCTTCTCGCCCGTGTGTGTTTTCTGGTGACTGTGAAGATTTGATTTCCATGCAAATGCCTTACCACACACAGAGCAATTGAACGGCTTCTCGCCCGTGTGTGTTTTCTGGTGACTGTGAAGATGTGATTTCTGTGCAAATGTCTTCTCACACACAGAGCAATTGAATGGCTTCTCGTCCGTGTGTGTTTTCTGGTGACTGTGAAGATGTGATTTCTGTACAAATGCCTTCTCACACACAGCGCAATTGAACGGCTTCTCGCCCTTGTGTGTTTTTGGTGACGGTGAAGATTTGATGAATCTGCCAATGCCTTCCCACACACAGAACAATTGAACGGCTTCTCGCCCGTGTGTGTTTTTTGGTGAATGTGAAGTTCTGCTTTACGGGCAAATGCCTTCTCACACACAGAGCACTTGAATGGCTTCTTACCCGAGTGTGTTTTCTGGTGACTGTGAAGATTTGATTTCCGTGAAAATGACTTCTCACAAACAGAGCAATTGAAAGGCTTTTCGCCCGTGTGTGTTTTCTGGTGCCTGTGAAGATCTGCTTTACGGGCAAATGCCTTCACACAAACAGAGCAATTGAATGGCTTCTTACCCGTGTGTGCGTGGCGCTGTGGAGAGTTTTTCTGCTCCATTCTTCAGAGCAGAGAAACTGTCGCGGATGTTGTTGAGAGCAAAAGGCGCCCGCTAAGCTGCGTGGATGTCTGGCTCAAATCGCCAGGAAGCAAACTCTTACCAACGTCTAACTGAGACACAGTAACGTCTCGTTAGTCGGACTACACACGCAATTACCAGTTTATCCACTAACAAAGACACTTACTTGTGGATGCACGTCGTATCGATGTCCCTGTAACCCGTCTGAAGAGATTGCCACGAACTCTCCCGAAGCGAAGTCGCCAACCAGTCGCCAAGCAATCGTGCTCGCCAGGCTGGGTCTCGTGAAAGAAGGTTGATCTGCAGAGCGAGGAGTCAAGCGTCTATCCTCAGCAAAATCCGTCTCGAAATGACCCTGAGGTCTGATTTTAAGCCTCTTATAACTTCGCTCTAGCATCCAAATCCTTTGTTCTCGACTTGGGCTATTATGGACTTTGCCTTCAATTGTAAATGTTTACATTAACAATCCGCATATCTAGCAACATAATACGTATGTACATCTCACTGCATAATTGTACACTTCCGTTTGAATAAGGATGTGCATCTCCCTGCATAATTCCATGATTCGTGTTAATTTGCTAATATTCACCCCCCAATGTCCTCTAAACTGATGCAGTTTAGAGGATTATAAAGCGACATACAGCCTGAAATATCAAAATTGGTGATCTCGAGCTTGATTTGGAATACGATGTGCAAGTTTATACTGTACTGACTTTGTTTCATAAATATATTTCAGGACAATCGTCATGAGCGGGGTGCTTCTGGAAAACGAGTTTTATATTATAATTTCTACTTAGACTATACATTATAACATTACACTATGTATTATTCTACCCACTCTACAGTATACCACACTGCTGTATATTCACTATACAATTACTTTATTACCTTATACATTATATTAAACATTACACTTTTATACTATTTATTATTATACAATCTCTGTGCGATGCGGCAGTTTAGGCGGGTTGTGTGACACTGCAGCAGCCTGCATTTGTCAGCTGTTGTCGCGCCGCGGGGCGTGTGCAGTGAACACGGAGGCTGGCGGGGTTGGGTGCAGGGATCTGCCGCCACCCAAAACTCGGGCGACGCCAAAGTAATAATGGAAATAATAAAATAAATTATATGATAGAAGATGAAAGTAAGAAGAGGTGGTGAGGAAGAAGGAAGTGG
>NW_026892251.1:0-10962 GCF_015708825.2 Lethenteron reissneri | reverse complement strand
GGGGGCGGGGGGTGAGGAGGGAGGGGGGTGAGGAGGGAGGGGGCGGGGGGAGATGGGGAGGGAGGGGGGGAGGTGGGGAGGGAGTGGGGGAGGTGGGGCGGGGGGTGAGGAGGGAGGGGGCGGGGGGGGGGAGATGGGGAGGGAGTGGGGGAGGTGGGGAGGGAGGGGGCGGGGGAGGTGGGGAGGGAGGGGGCGGGGAGGTGGGGAGGGAGGGGGCGGGGAGGTGGGGAGGGGGGGGGAGGTGGGGAGGGAGGGGGGGAGGTGGGGCGGGGGGTGAGGAGGGGGGGGCGGGGGGAGGTGGGGAGGGAGTGGGGGAGGTGGGGAGGGAGGGGGCGGGGGAGGTGGGGAGGGAGGGGGCGGGGGAGGTGGGGAGGGAGGGGGCGGGGAGGTGGGGAGGGAGGGGGCGGGGAGGTGGGGAGGGAGGGGGGGAGGTGGGGAGGGAGTGGGGGAGGTGGGGAGGGAGGGGGGGAGGTGGGGCGGGGGGCGGGGGGTGAGGAGGGAGGGGGCGGGGGGAGGTGGGGAGGGAGTGGGGGAGGTGGGGAGGGAGGGGGCGGGGGAGGTGGGGAGGGAGGGGGCGGGGGAGGTGGGGAGGGAGGGGGCGGGGGAGGTGGGGAGGGAGGGGGCGAGGTGGGGAGGGAGGGGGCGGGGGAGGTGGGGAGGGAGGGGGCGAGGTGGGGAGGGAGGGGGCGGGGGAGGTGGGGAGGGCGCGTGGAGAGCGATCGATGTCGGCGGCTTTCACCTCTCGCGTCACGGGCGGATCACGAGCCACGCCCCCGCGAGCCCCGGGGTCTCGCGTGGACGTTTCGCTGGACGTTCACAGGACGTTCACAGGACGTCGCTCGGGAGGGGTTGCCCCTATATTGTTGGCCACTCAACCTGTGGTGTAGTAGCAATGAAAGCGGAGCGCGGGATACTTGCGCGGATGATGTTTTTGCGTGGATCCGTGCGCTGTAATTATTATCATCTCGAGCCTAGGAGTATATTGAATACTTTGAGTGCTTCGTAGTTAACGCATGGCCCACCTTCAATCGCCTACGTGGGAAGATCCTCGATCCGCATTTGCCTGCAACAGATTCCCTAGCCCCGTGGCGGTGCTCTTCACAAAACCTCAGGGGGGAGGGGGGGGGGCGCTTTCGCCGACAACACTACAGCAGCAGCAATAGCTGCAGCAGCAGCAGCTGCAGCAGCAGTAGCTGCAGCTGCTGCTGCAGCTACTGCTGCAGCTACTGCTGCAGCAGCTACAGCAGCAGCAGCGTGAGGGGCCGCCACGACATTAGGCACCATTGGGGGTTTGACAGCAGCAGCAGCACGACGATGATGACGACGATGATGACGACGACGATGCTGACGACGACGATGCTGACGACGACGACGATGCTGACGACGACGATGATGACGACGACGATGATGACGACGACGACGACGACGATGATGACGATGATGATGATGATGACGATGATGACGACGATGACGACGACGATGATGACGACGATGATGATGACGATGATGACGACGATGACGACGACGACGATGATGACGATGATGACGACGACGACGATGATGACGATGATGATGATGACGATGATGACGACGACGATGATGACGACGACGATGACGACGACGATGATGACGACGACGATGATGACGACGACGACGATGATGACGACGACGATGATGACGACGATGATGACGATGATGACGACGACGACGATGATGACGACGATGATGACGACGACGATGATGACGACGACGATGATGACGACGATGATGACGACGACGATGATGACGATGATGACGACGATGATGACGACGACGATGATGACGACGACGACGATGATGACGACGATGATGACGACTACGACGATGATGACGACGACGATGATGACGACGATGATGACGATGATGACGACGACGACGATGATGACGACGATGATGACGACGACGATGATGACGATGATGACGACGATGATGACGACGACGATGATGACGACGACGACGATGATGACGACGATGATGACGACGACGATGATGACGACGACGATGATGACGACGATGATGACGACGATGATGACGACGACGACGATGATGACGACGACGACGATGATGACGACGACGATGATGACGACGATGATGCCGATGATGACGACGATGAGGGTGTCCTCCCTCTTGGTCTATCGTCACGGGGGGCCGCACTAAAGGCCACGAGGGGCCCGCCAGTGGGCCTCGTGGTGGCCTTGCCATGAAGAAGCGCTGCGCCCTCCGTGTCCCAGAGTGCACCTCGGTCGTGCCATCCGACCAAATCGTAACGACGACTTGACACTTCTCTTGAGACGGCACTTCATCGACGACGCGTCCACTTGACATCAGGCGGAGACCCCCACTGCAACAGCCCCGCGTCTCCTCGCTCACCCTGGACGCTCCCTCTACCCACAGACTCGTGACCACGCTCCGTCTTCTCGACCATTCCGTGGCCACCGGTCCCTTTGCACTCGCAGCTGACTCCCCTGTCACCACCTCCCGTGGCCACACAGCGCATTGAGGCTCTACGATCATTATAAATGTAATCTAGTTGACCATCGCCGCCGCCGTCGCACCCAACAACAGACATCCACGAGAGGGCACAATGACTACCGTAGACGAGACAAATGTGAACCTTCTATTGACAGCGACCACAGTCCGAGGGAGCAGCCTCAGCCTTAGACCATCGGATCAAGAGGGTTCGGCAAAACCAAACAAAAATAACTGGACTCAACATTTGTACAACGAACAAACAACAACACAAATTAAAACCAACTCAATATTTTAGAGAGCAGCAATGCACACGTGGTTGAACACGGGAGATGGTGGTGGTGGTCGTGGTCCTAAAGAGCCCCAACTTTGCCTACCGCTGCCCCCCCCCCGGACTGTCGATCTGTTCGCCACGCGTAGCTTGGACATCGATGATAGAATCAAGAGTTTTGTAGGTCATCGGATTTAAGTTTTTTTTTTCCCCAAAAAAAAATTCTGATTCTGAAACATCGGCACTTGAGGGTGGGGGAGGCAAAGGCGGCCGTGAGTGGGGAAAATCGCCTACACCACAAACCAGCACCCCCCGTCCCCCCCCTCCCTCCACTCGGCCCGGGGTCATCCGCACGAGGCGTCAGGGATTACACGGCGCGAGGCAGCAGCAGCAGCTGCAGCAGTAGCAGCAGCAGCAACAGGGCAGCAGCAGTAGCAGTGGCAGCAGCAGCAGTAGCAGCTGCAGCAGTAGCAGCAGCAGCTGCAGCAGTAGCAGCAGCAGTAGCAGCAGCAGCAGTAGCAGCAGCAGCAGTAGCAGCAGCAGAACAGGAGCAGCAGCAGCAGCAGTAGCAGCAGCAGTAGCAGCTGCAGCAGCAGCAGCAGCAGCTGCAGCAGTAGCAGCAGCAGCTGCAGCAGTAGCAGCAGCAGTAGCAGCAGCAGCAGTAGCAGCAGCAGCAGAGTAGCAGCAGCAACAGGAGCAGCAGCAGCAGTAGCAGCAGCAGTAGCAGTGGCAGCAGCAGCAGCAGTAGCAGCAGCAGTAGCAGTGGCAGCAGCAGCAACAGAGCGCAGCAGCAGCAGTAGCAGCGCAGCAGTAGCAGTGGCAGCAGCAGTAAGTAGCAGCAGCAGCAGTAGCAGCAGGAGTAGCAGCAGCTGCAGCAGCAGTAGCTGCAGCAGCAGTAGTAGCAGCAGCTGCAGCCTCCTCCTCTTTGCCTTTGTATCATCTCAACATTTATCACCCATTTGAGGACGTCAGTCAGCCAGGGCCCCCAGGGGGGGAGGAGGCAGGTGGGTGAGGAGGGGGGGGTCTCACTCGGGGCCTCCGCGTGATTGCCGCATCTCGCCGTGGTGGGCGTCCCGAGCAGTCGCGAGGTCGGATTAGAAGCCCCCTTCTCTTGCCACTCACAGCGCCTAGCGACTGGTAACACCCCGCGTCGATGCCGCGGAGAACGGAGGGCTGAGCGCGAGCAGAGAAGAGCGGGACGCAAGGGTGTGGGGTTGTTTGATTTCTTGCATCCGGACGCGTGTTTCCCTTGATGCAAAATAGCAAAACAGTCCGTTTGAAGCGTGGGAGCAGCAGGCTTGCGCGCACAATGTCGCCCATGGATGGCAGAGGTGCGTTGGGTTAGATCGCGTCAATATACAAATGCGTCGTTAGAGCAGCCACCACCACCCGCCTCAGCTAATTAGTACCGCGACGTGCCAATTCGTTTCTAGTTCAGCACACAGCACCCACACACACAGGTGTGTGGGAGAGTGAGTGAACCCACGGCGTTTACAATTGTAGAGTACGATACACAACATTTACAATTCTCGCGTTGTAAATGATGAGGGTTTAACTCTCCAACACACCGGTGTGGTTTGTGCTGCACGAGAAGCTATTTGACATGTTCTGTTTACGTGACAAGCCTTGCTAATTGGTTGTGTCGGGTGGTGGCGGGTCTAAAGACACATTCATATAGTTACGCGATCTCACCCCAAAAACCTCTCTCGTGGATAAAAAAAACATGAACACGTTCGTCAACGACGCGAGCGTGTGTGGCCTTAAGGATAATATTTAATGAGGCGATGTTTCAGGTAAAGACCCATTTTCACAGCACGGTAAAACACATATCTCTGGTTTGACATTTGTATTTGTGTAGCTGATGTTGATGATGAAGAGCTACAGCTGTGAATCTACATGGGGGATGGTTGATGAGCCAGATGATTGCGTCTGCAGTAGCGGGGTGGTGAATAATCATCGCTGTGGTGACGAAGATGCCTCTCCTTTCGTATATATCTCTGTGTGACTCCAAGGGTCTCTACGTGAGCCTATGAGGCTCTGTGTGAGTCTATGGGTCTCTGCGTGACTCCAAGGGTCTCTATGTGAGTCTATGAGGCTCTGTGTGAGTCTATGGGTCTCTACGTGAGTCTATGGGGATCTGTGTGAGTCTATGGGTCTCTGCGTGACTCCAAGGGTCTCTACGTGAGTCTATGAGGCTCTGTGTGAGTCTATGGGTCTCTACGTGAGTCTATGGGGCTCTGTGTGAGTCTATGGGTCTCTGTGTGAGTTTAAGGGTCTCTACGTGAGTCTATGGGTCTCAGTGTGAGTCTATGGGTCTCTGTGTGAGTCTATGTGTCTCCGTGTGAGTCTATGGGTCTCTGTGTGAGTCTATTGCGTGCACGTGGTGAGTGACTGCGCCAGTGTCACAGTGCACGTGGTGGTGAGTGACTGCGCCAGTGTCACAGTGCACGTGGTGGTGAGTGACTGCGCCAGTGTCACAGTGCACGTGGCGGTGAAGGCTTCACAGCGGCACGCGCCGCGTGCGTTCTGTCACTCAGCCCAACAATCGGCTCTCGATCGCAAAATGAATCTCGCGAGTTAATGTTGTCTCCCCGAAGGAGGACCACGAGGACGAGGGGCGGTGGTGGTGGCGGCGGTGGGGCGGTGGCGGTGGTGGCGGCGGTGGTAGCGGCGGGTGGTGGCGGCGGGGTGGGGCGGGTGGTGGCGGTGGCGGTGGTGGCGGCGGTGGTGGCGGCGGTGGTGGCGGCGGCGGTGGCGGTGGCGGTGTGCGGCGGGTGGTGGCGGCGGTGGTGGTGGTGGCGGTGGTGGTGTCGGTGGTGGCGGCGGTGGCGGGTGGTGGCGGTGGTGGTGGTGGTGGCGGTGGCGGTGGCGGTGGTGGTGGTGGTGGCGGGTGGCGGTGGTGGTGGTGGCGGTGGTGGTGTCGGTGGTGGCGGCGGTGGCGGTGGTGGGGCGGTGGTGGTGGTGGTGGTGGCGGTGGCGGTGGCGGTGGTGGTGGTGGTGGTGGCGGTGGTGGTGGTGGCGGTGGTGGGTCGGTGGTGGCGGCGGTGGGGTGGTGGTGGCGGTGGTGGTGGTGGTGGTGGCGGTGGCGGTGGTGGCGGCGGTGTGGTGGTGGCGGTGGTGGCGGCGGTGGTGGCGGCGGTGGTGGTGGTGGCGGTGGTGGTGGTGGCGGTGGTGGTGTCGGTGGTGGGCGGCGGTGGTGGTGGTGGTGGCGGTGGCGGTAGCGGTGGTGGTGGCGGTGGTGGTGGCGGTGGCGGTGGCGGTGGTGGCGGCGGCGGTGCGGCGGCGGCGGTGGTGGTGGCGGTGGTGGCGGCGGGTGGTGGTGGCGGTGATGGTGGTGGCGGTGGTGGTGGCGGTGGTGGTGGCGGTGGCGGTGGCGGCGGGGCGGGCGGCGGCGGTGGTGGTGGGGTGGTGGCGGTGGCGGTGGCGGTGGTGGTGGTGGCGGTGGGGGTGGTGGCGGTGGTGGGTGGTGGTGGTGGCGGCGGCGGTGGCGGTGGCGGCGGCGGTGGCGGTGGCGGTGGTGGCGGCGGTGGTGGCGGCGGTGGCGGCGGCGGTGGTGGTGGCGGCGGTGGTGGCGGCGGTGGTGGTGGTGGCGGTGGTGGTGGTGGCGGTGGTGGTGTCGGTGGTGGTGGCGGTGGTGGTGGTGGCGGCGGTGGCGGTGGCGGCGGTGGTGTGGCGGTGGCGGTGGTGGCGGTGGTGGTGGCGGCGGCGGTGGTGGTGGTGGCGGTGGTGGTGGTGGCGGTGGTGGTGGTGGCGGTGGTGGTGTCGGCGGTGGTGGTGGCGGCGGTAGTGGCGGCGGTGGTGGTGGTGGTGGTGGTGGCGGTGGTGGTGTCGGCGGTGGTGGTGGCGGTGGTGGTGGCGGTGGCGGCAGCGGTGGTGGTGGTGGAGGGATTTTCAATGTCCCCTCTTTCTTCATAAGCGGGTTTCGCGGTTCACAATTCTTCGTCGCCTTCGTCTGCCACGGGTTCTGCTTCTTCTCCTCCAGCTGGAGGGATTATTATTTTCATTATTTTTTAAAATCTTCATGTTTTTTAATGTGTGCATCAGGTATCCTCGGCTGCTTCTACTGCCGTGGAATTTGCAGTGCAGATGCGGTTCGCGGTGGACGGTTCACGGCGGAGTTTGCAGGGTGGGGGGAACGGGGGGGGGTCACGGGGGGCACGGTGGGGGGTCACGGAGGGGTCACGGGGGGGGGGGGGTTGAGCAATGCCCCCGCCAAACTGGACACGCTTGTTAATACATTTCAGTAGTTTACAATTAAGATTATAAATAAAACCATTACATCCACCCGCGATTCCTCATGACAAAGCGAACCCCTGCACCCCCTCCCTGCCCCCACCCTCCTGCCCCCCCCGTTGTGTGCCCCCCCACGAAGCCACGTGGGAGATGGACACGCCACAGTCTGCAGAGTTGACCAAACACGCCGTTCCTAGAGGGACGTCACGTTTGACTCGGCAGTGTCGGCGTCCCCTTGGGTGGCTGATCGATGAACGAGGTGGGTGGGGTCTGTTTAATTGATAGGCCGTGTAAATAACGCCCTGCCGTGATCGATGTCCAGCACGCCCCGGGGTTGCTCCCCGCACCACCCCCCCCCCCCCCCCAGCTGCTTAATTAGCACGGAGCTCACGGAACGGCGTCGCTGTTGTGTATGTCAACGCCACGACCTCGTATTGTTTTAAGTGCAACAGCCGCTTAGGAGTTCTCGCGGAATAATAAGAATGATGATTATGATGATGGCGGTGGTGGTGGCGATGTTGTGTTGATTTATAATTTATAACGCGCACAGTGTTTTTAGTTCACTCTCAGATCGAGTGACTGAGAGGGGCTGAACGTCAACTCACGGAATCATCAACTCACCCATTCACCAATTCACTCACTCACTGGTGGAACCATCAACTCACCCACTCACCAATTCACTGACCACTGATGGAACCATCAACTCACCCACTCACCAATTCACTCACTCACTGGTGGAACAACCAACACTCACTCACCAATTCACTCACCACTGGTGGAACCACCAACTCACCCACTCACCAATTCACTCACCACTGGTGGAACCATCAACTCACCCACTCAGCAATTCACTCACCACTGGTGGAATCATCAACTCACCCACTCACCAATTCACTCACCGCTGGTGGAACCAACCACTCACTCACCAATTCACTCACCACTGGTGGAATCATCAACTCACCCACTCACCAATTCACTCACTCACTGGTGGAACCATCAACTCACTCACCAATTCACTCACCGCTGGTGGAACCATCAACTCACTCACCAATTCACTCACCACTAGTGGAATCATCAACTCACCCACTCACCAATCCACTCACCACTGGTGGAACCACTCACTCACTCACCAATCCACTCACTCACTGGTGGAACCACCAACTCACCCACTCACCAATTCACTCACCACTGGTGGAACCATCAACTCACCCACTCACCAATTCACTCACCACTGGTGGAACCATCAACTCACCCACTCACCAATTCACTCACCACTGGTGGAACCATCAACTCACCCACTCACCAATTCACTCACCACTGGTGGAACCACCAACTCACTCACCAATTCACTCACCACTGGTGGAATAATCAACTCACCCACTCACCAATCCACTCACTCACTGGTGGAACCACCAACCCACCCACTCACCAATTCAATTCACTCACCACTGGTGGAACCATCAACTCACCCACTCACCAATTCACTCACCACTGGTGAAACCATCAACTCACCACTCACCAATTCACTCACCACTGGTGGAACCATCAACTCACCCACTCACCAATTCACTCACTCACTGGTGGAATCACCAACTCACTCACTCACCAATTCACTCACCACTGTTGGAACCATCAACTCACTCACTCACCAATCCACTCACCACTGATGGAATCATCAACTCACTCACTCACTCACCAATCCACTCACCACTGATGGAATCATCAACTCACTCACTCACCAATCCACTCACCACTGATGGAATCATCAACTCATCCACTCACCAATTCACTCACTCACTGATGGAATCATCAACTCACCCACTCACTAATTCACTCACCGCTAGTGGAACCATCAACTCTCACTCACCAATCCACTCACTCACTGGTGGAATCATCAACTCACCCACTCACCAATTCACTCACTCACTGGTGGAATCATCAACTCACTCACCAATTCACTCACTTACTGGTGGAATCATTTGACACCCCACCGCCCCCTTAATTTGATTGGCTATAATCAGCGAGATTGCTGATTCCATCTCAGTCCCCTTTCAATGTAATCCATGGATGACGCATCACCCATGGATCGATCACCCATGGATCGAATGGCAATCGAATCGACGCAGCGTTTAAACGCGCAAATGACGATCAACGGCGGCGTTTTTGATGTCTGTTTCATTATCGATTGAACCGAGCGGGAATCGATCACAATTAATATCGATTAACGATCCGCAAAGACCATATATGGGTCATTTCCATGACCATATATAAATCACCGATCTATGATCTCTGATGGGTGGTTTCGTCGGGTGTATGATTTTATCGATTTAATTTTGTACCATTGATCGATGTTATCGCTCTGTTACAGCGCGGCTTTGTTGAATGGGTACGACAGCGTGGGATTGGATTATTTTAGCACAATACCGACATCTAAGCCTCACCCCTTCAAACGGACACTTCAAATTACATGAAAGTCCGTCTGTGTGGGTGTGTGCGTGTGGGGGTGTGTGTGGATGTGTGTGTGTGGGGGTGGGGGGTTGGGGGGGGTATGGGTGTGTGTGTGGGGGTGTGTGTGGATGTGTGTGTGGTGTGTGGGGGGTGTGTGTGTTGGGGTGGTGGATGTGTGTGTGTGGGTGTGTGTGGATGTGTGTGTGTGTGTGTGGGGGGTGTGTGTGTTGGGGTGTGTGGGTGTGTGTGTGGGGGTGTGTGGATGTGTGTGTGTGTGGGGGTGGGGGTGTTGGGGGGGGTATGGTGTGTGTGTGGGGGTGTGTGTGGATGTGTGTGTGTGTGTGGGGTGGGGGTGTTGGGGGGGGGGTATGGGTGTGTGTGTGTGGGGGTGTGGGATGTGTGTGTGTGGGGGGGGTGTGTGTGTTGGGGTGTGTGGGTGTGTGTGTGTGTGGGGGTGTGTGTGGATGTGTGTGTGTGTGGGGTGTGGGTGGATGTGTGTGTATGAGCGGTAGTGTAGTGGTTAGCGCGCTGCGCTACGAACCCGGCGACTTGGGTTCGATTCCCGCTGTTGAGCGAGTACCTATGAAGGCCGGCACTGCGGCACCCGAGGGGGTGGGTGGCCAGCACCACGCCCGGCCGCCTTTGTCTCCCCAGTGGCGATGTTCACACACCGCACCAGGTACTCATTTGAGTCTGAGTCGACCTAGGGGAGGCCCACGACCGGTTCAGATAATCGTCGCTGATTTTGGCCGTGAGCGGGAATCTAGCTCGGGTCGCCAGGTTCGTAGCGCGCTAACCGCTGCACTACCACACACACACGCACAGACACACAACACAGACACACACACACACACAGACAGTCACAACCCCCAAATTACATTTGATTCCGCACTCAATGTGGCCAAATCGTCAACTCTGGAAATGTAAATCCTGGGACGAACATCGCTGTCATATGCCGAGCGGGTTGGGCAGTGCCGGATGAAGCGAATGCGGGACCTGTAGCGTGGTGTTATAAAGGGGCCCTAAATAAAATAAAAAACTTCAATATTAAAAGACACACGTTTTTTAAATGCATAATAAAGTAATTCGATTTTTTCATTTGCTAAACAGCCAGATAATACGACAAATCGCTAACCTTAAACACCCTGTCGTTCATAAAAGTTGAAGGCGGTATTGTACTTAGTAATAGAGCAAGTGCTGAATCACTGAACCGGAATTGATAGCTTGACAGCATTTAGCGCGGGGCCCTTGAAAGTGCGGGGCCGTAGCTACATGTGTAGCTACTACATGTGTAGCTACTACATGTGTAGCTATTACATGTGTAGCTACTACATGTGTAGCTACTACATGTGTAGCTACACATGTAGTAGCTACTTGTGCTATTTGGATCATCCGGCACTGTGGTGGGGCATTGATGCCCGCCGCCCCGTGTCGTTTTTTGCGGTTGGGTCAGGCAGCTTATTGGTGTGCCACTCGAGTGAGCTCCCGACGTTCCACACTCA
>NW_026892250.1:0-10754 GCF_015708825.2 Lethenteron reissneri | reverse complement strand
CGTGTCTGTGTGCGGTGTGTCGCGTGCGTGCGAGTGTTGTGATTGCGTGTCTGTGTGTGCGTGGTCTGCGTGTGCGTGCGTGTGCGTGCGTGTGTGATGTGTGTTTGCTTGTCTGTGTGTGCGTGTGTCTCTGCGTGTGCGTTGTGTGTCTGCGTGCGTGCGTGAGTGTGTGTGTCTGCGTGTCTGTGTGTGCGTGTCTGCGTGTGCGTTGTGTGTGTGCGTGCGTGTGTGTTTGCTGTGAGTGTGCGTGTGTGATTGTTTGCATGTGTGAGTGAGTGTTTGGTGCGTGCGTGAGTGGGTGTGTTTGCGTGTCTGTGTGTGCGTGTGTCTGCGTGTGCGTTGTGTTCTACATGCGCCGTGCGTGAGTGTGTGTGTTTGCGTGTCTGTGTGTGCGTGTGTCTGCGTGTGCGTTGTGTGTCTGCGTGCGTGCGTGCGTGCTGTGTGTTTGCGTGTCTGTGTGTGCGTGTGTCTGCGTGTGCGTTGTGTGTCTGCGTGCGTGTGTGTGAGTGTTTGCGTGTGTGAGTGAGTGTGTGTGCGTGTGTCTGTGTGTGCCTGTACGTGTGTATGAGTGAGTGTGTGAGTGAGTGTGTGAATCAGTCGAGCGGCAATATCTTTTCATCGGTTGCGTAACGCTGTGTGGGAAGCTACCTGGTCTGTCGCTCCGCACGAAACTTCAGGTCTTCTCTCGGCCACAGTCATTCCCTCCCTTCTCTACGCTTGCGAAACGTGGACCCTCCTAATGGAGCATCTTCGCCGGTTGGAAACATTTAGGCTGGCCTGCCTACGATCCATCCTGGGTTTAACCAGGCTGGATTATGTGAGGAGCTCACAAGTCCTTGAAAGATCTGGGCAAAGTCCCATCGGTGAGCTCCTCCGGCAGGTAAGGCTGCGTTGGCTGGGTCATGTAGCCCGCATGCCTAGCCACCGCATGCCTAAACAGCTTTTGTTCGGCGGATCGAGGGGGCTAGACGGGCGCGGCACGGGCTAGAGAAGAGATGGAGTGATGTGGTACAGGAGGACGTGGAGCTGAGTGGACTTGCCGATGACTGGTACCAGCGGTGTCAAGTTCGGCCTCTGTGGAGGAGGCTCGTGAAGGACGCTACTGGGCAGTTGGAGGCAGTCACCCTCCAACAACAACGGAGGGCGGAGGAGCGACGCTCACAACAACGAGCGGAGCGCCGGGTGGCTAAAGCACAGCTAGTTGGCACAGTAGGGGGCACAGGTGGTGCATCAGCCAGTCATCTCGGTCAGTCGACCCGTGGCACCTGCTGGGTCTGCCCCGTGACCTCCTCAAGGTGCACATGGCCTGGCACAAGCGTCGTGGTGACGTCACCGCCACCTAGTGGCGAATAGCGGTTGTTGTTGTTGTATGAGTGGTGTGTGTGTGCGGTGTGTGGTGTGTGTGTGTGAGTGAGTGTGAATGTGTGAGTGAGTGTTTGTGTGAGTGAGTGTGTGAGTGAGTGTGTGTGCGTGAGTGAGTGTGTATGAGTGAGTGAGTGTGTGTGTGTGAGTGAGTGTGTGCGTGAGTGAGTGAGTGTGTGCGTGTGTATGAGTGAGTGAGTGTGTGAGTGAGTGTGTGAATGAGTGTGTGAGTGTGTGAATGTGTGAGTGAGTGAGCGTGTGAGTGAGTGTGTGTGTGAGTGGGGTGAGTGAGTGTGTGTGTGTGTTGTCAGCTGTGTGAGATGTGCGGTGAGCAGCTAGAAGCGTACTGGGACGAGGACGAGGAAGAGTGGCGGCTGAAGAATGCCACCAGGGAGGACGGCCGGGTGAGTGGCGGTGCCCCATTGGTTGACACACACCACACACACACACACCACACACACCACACACACACCACCACACACACCCCACACCACACACCCACACACCACACA
The DNA here is from genome assembly GCF_015708825.2 of Lethenteron reissneri. Classification (NCBI taxonomy): domain Eukaryota; kingdom Metazoa; phylum Chordata; class Hyperoartia; order Petromyzontiformes; family Petromyzontidae; genus Lethenteron; species Lethenteron reissneri. The sequence continues at coordinate 8,880 of NW_026892250.1, read as the reverse complement.
CACACACCACCACCACACACACCACACACCACACACACACACACACACACCACACCACACACACACACACCACACACACACACCACACACCACCACACACACACCACACACCACACACCACACACACCACCACACACACCACACCACACACCACACACACACACCCACCACACACCACACACACCACACACACACACCACAAACACACACCACACACACACACCACACACACACCACACACACCACACACACCACACACACCCCACCACCACACACACACACCACACACCCACACACACACCACACACACACCACACACACACACACCCACACACACACCACACCACACCACACCACACACCACACACACACACCACACACACACACACCACACACACACACCACCACCACACCACACACACACACCACACACCACACCACACACCACACCACTACACACCACACACACCACACACACACACCCACACACACCACACACACCAACACCACACCACACACACACACCCACACCACACACACACACCACACACACACACCACACACCACACACACCACCACACACACCACCACACACACACACCACACACACACACCCACCACCACACATACACACACCCCACACCCACACACATACACACACACACACCACACACACATACACCACACCACGCACACATACACACACACACCACGCACACACACCACGCACACACACCACACACACACATACACCACCACACACACATACACACACCACGCACATACACCACACACACCACACACACCACACACATACACACACACCACACACACCACCACACACATACACCACACCACGCACACACCATACACACACACCACCCACCACACACAACCACACCACACACACACCACACACACACACCACACACACACACACACCACACACACACACCACCACACACCACACACATACACCACCACACCACATACACACACCACACACCACCACACACATACACCACACCACACACCACCACCCACCACCACACCCACACACACACACCACACCACACACCACACACATACACCACCACACACACATACACACACCACACCACACCACACACATACACACGCACACACCACACACATACACACACACACCCACACACACCACACACACACCACACACACACACACACCACACACACACACCACACACACACACACAATTACACAACAACAACAATAACCGCCATTCGCCACTAAGTGGCAGTGACGTCACCACGACGCTTGTGCCAGGCCATGTCCACCTTGAGGCCACGTGAAGTGTCGAATGCCCGCTGGCAGGAGGTCACGGGGCAGACCCAGGTGCCACGGGTCGACTGACTGAGATGACTGAGACGAGTGGCTGATGCACCACCTGTGCCCCCTACTGTGCCAACTTGCTGTGCTTTAGCCACCCGGCGCCCTGCTCATTGTTGTGAGCGTCGCTCCTCCGCCCTCCGTTGTTGTTGGAGGGCGACTGCCTCCAACTGCCCAGTAGCGTCCTTCACGAGCATCCTCCACAGAGGCCGATCTTGACACCGCTGGTACCGGTCATCGGCAAGTCCACTCAGCTCGATCGATCAGCCTCCCATTATATCTGTACCAAATGGAAATTCCCCCGGTACAGATATTGAAAGCTTCACGCACTACGTGGTCAAAATAGATGTTAAATAATGTGGGAGCCAGAGGACATCCCTGTCGCACCCCAAGGTGTACAGGGAAAGGCTCTGTCTCCCGGCCACGTAGTTTTACCCGGGCCCGCTCACCATCATGAAGGTCCTTAATGATCGTGAGCAGAAGGTCAGGGACTCCGAAAACACGAAGAACAACCCAGAGCCCAGGCCTACTGATGGTACCATAGGCCTTGACCAGGTCAATAAAGCAGAGATGTAGGTTTGGTTGAAATTCCCTATACCTCTGCTGTAGCAGATGGACAGAAAATATGGCATCTGTGCAGGACCGCCCTTTCCTGAAACCGCATTGGGGCTCCGCAAGCCTCTCTTCAGCGTGCCTGGCAAGGCAATATTGAATAATCCTTGCCAGGACCTTTCCCGGCACACTGAGGAGTGAGATGCCCCTGTAGTTGTTACAGTCTGTGCGGTCCCCCTTCTTAAAGAGGGGGACCACCAGGCATCCTTCCAATCCTGCGGAACCCGTCCAGTAGTCCAGACTGTTGTTATGATGTCATATAGGGCAGTCTGTGCATAAACGCCACCCTCCCTCAGCATTTCGCTTGGGAGATCATCTCTGCCCGATGCCTTTCCTGGTCTCAGACTCCGGATCGCCTGCAGTACTTCCTCAACAGATGGCACCTCAGCCAGCCACTTACAGGGGGTGACTTCTTCCAATATTTGAGGCATCGCAGCCTCAGCAGGGTCATCCCCACTTTGTGCCATGATGTTTTCCTGGCTGAGGGAGTTCCCCTCCCCCAGGACCTCACATAAATGCTCAGAAAATCTGCTAACCTGTTCCTGAGGGTCAGAGATTGGATCACCGTTTTTTCCCCTAATGATGGTAATAGATGTGGCGCTGCAGGTTACTTTTTTGATGGGGAGTTAAATAGTGAATTGTGATCGCGGGCCAATGAGGCAGACTCCATCTCCTCAGCAACCCACGACCACCACCCATCCTTACAGCGCCTCACGGCTCTCTGAACCTCCGAGCGAAGGCTGCGGTAAGCCTCCTCATTCTCTGACGTGGGATGCTGTAGGCGATGAGAGTGGGCCTGTCGCTTTTTCTCAACTATCCTGAACACCTCCTCTGTCAGCCAGGGTCTCTGGGGAGGTCTGGACCGCGTACCCAAAGCAACCATTGTAGCTGCATGAGTCACAGTCCTAAACCTCGCCCATTTACCCTCGACATCAAGAGGAGTGGGGGACGATGCCAACCCCAGCCGCAAGCGATGATAAAATTCTCGCTTGCAACTTTCATCAGCTAATTCAGACCAGGCCACTTTGGGTTGGAATGGGGTCCAGGGTGTACACCCACCACCGGAGTGGAAGAATGGCAGGCGCATCTTACAGATGACTAGTCGTTGGTCAGAGGGCAGATCAGCTCCACGGTAGGTCTTGGTGTCAAGGACATGGGCTCGCATCCGCTGGTCTGTCACTATGTAGTCAAGCAGATGTTCTTGCTTGAACCCAGCATGTATCCATGATGTTGTGTGGATGCGCCGATGCCGGAACAGCGTGTTGGTAATTACAAGCCCATGGTCTGCACAAAAATCTAGGCCTCCTTGAGCTGATCTGGCCCATGCTCTCCAATCACTCCAGACCAGGTGCCAGCATCATGACCAACTCGGGTATTGAAGTCACCCAACAAGATGACTCTGTCCCGAGGGGCCACTTTAGCCAGCACCTGTGACAGGAGGTCATAGAAGGCATCTGACTCATCGGCTTTGCCTGCATCCCTCTTGTTGATGGGAAGGCAAGCCCAAAGTAGCCTGGGGCTCACAGCTTCCCACACCTCACCGCCACGCTCCCACGCCCCCTTCATTATTTTGTTCATAGGAAGAGCCACACCTTGTTGTTTGGCAGTCTCCTGCCCCGAACGGAGGATTGTCCATCCATCATGGTGGCAGGAGCCAGAACCGGTCCAACGGACCTCCTGAATGCCACAGAGATCCAGGCGGTACCGGTCCAGCTCCCAACAGAGGAGTGGCAGCCTCTCCTCTGCAGTGAGCGTTCGAACATTCCACGTGGCCACACGAAGTGGCTTTTCATTGTTTCTGGAGGAGCCCCGCGGGTAAAGATTCAATCTCCTGGCTCCGCCAATTGGGGTTTTGGCCAGGAGACGTCATAGACGCCTGTTCCCCCGGGGCCTCCGGCACAAGCTTATTGGTTACATATTTAAGTCGTAGTTTAGTGGTAGTTCATTGAAGGTGGAGGGGTTACCAGCCCCTCGCACCCGTCCAGAGCCCCCGTTTAGCCACTGTGGGGGTCACAGATGCCATGAGGGGAGAGGGCCAATCGGAATTGGCCCGCCCCCCACAGCACTGTCCACGACAGAGTTGCCCATCCGGCACCGCGAGGAGGTAGGGGGTTGTTTTGCCGGACACACACACACACAACAGACTCACCACACACACACAGACTCACCACACACACATACTCACCACACACACAGACTCACTCCACCACACACACAGACTCACCCCACACACACACACAGACTCACCACACACACAGACTCACCCCACCCCCCACACAGACTCACCCCACACACACACAGACACACCCCACCACACACACAGACTCACCCCACCACACACACACAGACTCACCACACACACACAGACTCACCCCACACACAGACTCACCCCATGCACACACACAGACACATCCCAAACACACACAGACTCACCACACACAGACTCACCCCATGCACACACCAGACACATCCACACACACACAGACTCACCCCACCACACACACACAGACTCACCACACACACACAGACTCACCCCACACACACTCAGACACATCCCACACACACAGACTCACCCCACCACACACACAGACTCACCACACACACAGACTCACCCCACACACACACACAGACACATCCCAAACACACACAGACTCACCACACACAGACTCACCCATGCACACACACAGACACATCCCACACACACACAGACTCACCCCACCACACACACACAGACTCACCCCATGCACACACAGACATGTCCCAAACACACACAGACTCACCACACACAGACTCACCCCATGCACACACAGACACATCCCACACACACAGACTCACCCCACCACACACACAGACTCACCACACACACAGACTCACCCCACCACACACACAGACTCACCACACACACAGACTCACCACACACACACAGACTCACCACACACACAGACTCACCACACACACAGACTCACCACTACACAGACTCACCACCACACAGACTCACCCCATGCACACACAGACTCACCACCACACACAAACTCACCACACACACACAGACTCCCACCACACACACAGACTCACCCCACCACACACAAATACTCACACACACACACATAGACTCACCACACACACACAGACTCACCACACACACACAGACTCACCCCCCACACACACAGACTCACCACACACACACAACTCACCACACACACACAGACTCACCACCACACACACAGACTCACCCCACACACACACAGACTCACCACACACACACACACAGACTCACCCACCACACACACACAGACTCACCACACACACAGACTCACCCCATGCACATACAGACTCACCACACACACACAAACTCACACCACACACAGACTCACCCCACACACACACAAACTCACCACACACACACAGACTCACCCCACACACACACACAGACTCACCACACACACAGACTCACCCCATACACACACAGACTCACCCCACACACACACAGACTCACCACACACACACACAGACTCACCACACACACACAGACTCACCCCACCACACACACAGACTCACCACACACACACAGACTCACCACACACACAGACTCACCCACCACACACACAGACTCACCACCACATAGACTCACCACACAAACACACACAGACTCACCCCACCACACACAGACTCACCACACACACACAAACTCACCACACACACAGACTCACCACACACCAACAGACTCACCCCACACACACACAGACTCACCACACACACAGACTCACCCCACCACACACACACAGACTCACCACACACACACAGACTCACCCTGCACATACAGACTCACCACACACACACAAACTCACCACACACACACAGACTCACCCCACACACACACAAAACTCACCACACACACACAGACTCACCCCACACACACACACAGACTCACCACACACACACAGACTCACCCCATGCACACACACAGACACCCCCACACACACAGACTCACCACACACACACACAGACTCACCACACACACACACAACTCACCCATGCACACACACAGACACACCCACACACACACAGACTCACCACACACACACACAGACTCACCACACACACACAGACTCACCCCATGCACACACACAGACACACCCCACACACACACAGACTTACCACACACACACACAGACTCACCACACACACACAGACTCACCCCACCCGTCAGGTGTTGGTTTAACGTTGTGGAGTGATGACCATCGGTGAGACCGCCCCCTCCATCCCTGTCCACCTTTCGCCCCCCCCCTACCCCCAGTGGTCACGTGACCTCTCTCCGACTCCCGCCACCTCTGCGCAGGAAAACTACGTCGCTCGTGACCCCGTCGCTCGTGACCCCGTCGCTCGTGACCCCGTCGCCAGAGGTCGCAAACGGGTTTTGACTCCTTACCCATACCCGTACCCGGCCGCACCAGGGTCGCAAACGGGTACCCTACCCGTACCCGTACCCTACCCGGCCGGGTACGGGTAGGGTACGGGTACCCGATTGCGACCTCTGGGATGAAGCCACGTTGCAGGCGCGGGTGGGTTGATTCTAGGAACTTGAATTGTGAGAAGAGTCAAGACCTTGGGAAATGAGTGACAAACGGTGACTCACCAGTGACTCACGGCCTACCCATACCCGGCCGCACCAGGGTCGAAAACGGGTACCTGTACCCGGCCGGGTACGGGTAGCCGGGTATCGGGTAGGGTACGGGTATCGGGTAGGGTACGGGTGTCGGGTAGGGTACGGGTGTCGGGTAGGGTACGGGTATCAGGTAGGGTACGGGTATCAGGTAGGGTACGGGTATCGGGTAGGGTACGGGTATCGGGTAGGGTACGGGTGTCGGGTAGGGTACAGGTATCAGGTAGGGTACGGGTATCGGGTAGGGTACGGGTATCGGGTAGGGTACGGGTAGGGTACGGGTATCGGGTAGGGTACGGGTACGGGTAGGGTACGGGTATCAGGTAGGGTACGGGTATCAGGTAGGGTACGGGTATCGGGTAGGGTACGGGTATTGGGTAGGGTACGGGTAGGGTACGGGTATCAGGTAGGGTACGGGTAGGGTACGGGTATCGGGTAGGGTAGGGTACGGGTATCAGGTAGGGTACGGGTATCGGGTACGGGTATCGGGTAGGGTACGGGTAGCCGGTATCGGGTACCCGGGCGAGGGCTTGTGCCGGGCGGGTGAGCGGCCCGCCGGTCGGTGTGAAGACAGAGTGGAGGTTGCGGGGATGGTGGAGACGTCGCGTTTGCAGTGCTAGAGGCCTACGCTGCTGCTGCTACTGCTGCTGCTGCTACTGCTGCTGCTGTTACTGCTGCTGCTGCTACTGCTGCTGCTGCTACTGCTGCTGCTGCTACTGCTGCTACTGCCGCTGCTGCTGCTGCTACTGCTGCTGTTGCTACTGCTGCTACTGCTGCTACTCCTGCTGCTACTGCTGCTGCTGCTACTGCTGCTGCTACTGCCGCTGCTACTGCTGCTGCTGCTACTGCTGCTGTTGCTACTGCTGCTACTGCTGCTACTCCTGCTGCTGCTACTGCTGCTGCTACTGCTGCTGCTACTGCTGCTGCTACTACTCTGCTGCTACTGCTGCTGCTACTGCTGCTGCTACTGCTGCTGCTACTACTGCTGCTACTGCTGCTACTGCTGTTGCTACTGCTGCTACTGCTGCTGCTGCTGCTGCTAGCTGCTGCTACTGCTGCTGCTACTACTGCTGCTACTGCTGCTGCTACTACTGCTGCTACTACTGCTGCTGCTACTGCTGCTGCTACTGATGCTGCTACTGCTGCTGCTACTACTGCTGCTACTGCTGCTACTGCTGCTGCTACTGCTGCTGCTACTACTGCTGCTACTGCTGCTACGGCTACTACTGCTGCTACTGCTGTTGTTACTGCTGCTATTGCTGGTAAAAAATTGCTTTAAATCATGCATCTGTAATAAAGGTCGTGGAGGCGACTTTTGGAATCCGGTCTTTATTTGTCTTTCTTTACAACACTCCTCCACGCTGCTGACAGGCAGCGTGAGAGGGATAGAGACTCAGGCGCAGCCACGTGGCAGCCTGGACCACGTGGTACAGCCTGGACCACGTGGTCCAGGCTGTACCACGTGGTCCAGGCTGTACCACGTGGCAGGCTGGACCACGTGGTCCAGGCTGGACCACGTGGTACAGCCTGGACCACGTGGTACAGCCTGGACCACGTGGTACAGCCTGGACCACGTGGTGCAGCCTGGACCACGTGGTACAGCCTGGACCACGTGGTACAGCCTGGACCACGTGGTACAGCCTGGACCACGTGGTACAGCCTGGACCACGTGGCAGCCTGGACCACGTGGTACAGCCTGGACCACGTGGTACAGCCTGGACCCCGCTCCAGCGTGGCCTCTCCCTCCGTTCGTTCCAGTTCTGACCACGCGTTGTTTGTCTCCACCCCTATTTAATACCCGGGTCACGTGGTACCTTTCCACCAATCCTGGTTAGCCTCTATGGAATCTTCTAGACTCCATCGTAGGCTCCCGGGACCACGCCCCTGACTCGTCAGGACCTGCAGAGCCAATCGTCGTGACGAGTTGTGATCCGTCAGCGTCCCGGATATATCCTCACATTGCACTTTGGAAGCCCAGAGTTGTTAAATCTTCGTCACAGCACTTTCTCTGAGCTCTGTGTGTGGCGCTGACACTGCACCTCTGGGCCTCTTCTGCAACGGAGGGGGGGAAATGGTTGTCATGGCCACAGAGGTCAGAGCAGGATACCACAAGGATACCTAGCCTGGCACAGCAGTCAACCCACGGCACCTGCTGGGTCTGTCCCGTGACCTCCTCCTCATGCACCTAGCCTGGCACAGCAGTCAACCCACGGCACCTGCTGGGTCTGTCCCGTGAC
>NW_026892249.1:0-10359 GCF_015708825.2 Lethenteron reissneri | reverse complement strand
CTGCTGCTCCACTGCTGCTGCTTCACTGCCTGCTGCCACTGCTGCTGCTGTCACCACTGCTGCCCACCACTACACTGCCACTGCTGCTGCCACTGCCGCCGTTTTCGCTGCTGCCACTGCTGCTTCTGCTGCTACTGCTGCCACCACACTACCGCTGTTGCCACCACCACTGCCACTTCTGCCACCACCACTACCGCTGATGCCACCACCACTACCCTGCTGCCACCACCACTACCGCTGGTGCCACCACCACTACCGCTGTGCCACCACCACTGCCACTGATGCCACCACCACTACCGCTGATGCCACCACCACTACCACTGATGCCACCACCACTACCGCTGATGCCACCACCACTACCACTGGTGCCACCACCACTACCACTGATGCCACCACCACTACCGCTGATGCCACCACCACTACCACTGATGCCACCACCACTACCGCTGATGCCACCACCACTACCACTGGTGCCACCACCACTACCACTGGTGCCACCACCACTACCGCTGATGCCACCACCACTACCACTGGTGCCACCACCACTACCGCTGATGCCACCACCACTACCGCTGATGCCACCACCTACCGCTCTTGCCACCACCACTGCCACTGCTGCCACCACCACCATTGCCGCTGGTGCCAAGCGTGCGCCGCTGTGCTGGGGGTGACCGTGCCAGCGAACCGTCCCCGAATTCCGAGTTGCGTGCCGCGCGGGAACGCTGCGGCCAAAGTCGGCTCGCCAAACATCCCTCCCCTCCCTCTTTCCCTCCCCCTCCCCCGCCTTCACAGGGGGATCGCATCGCGGCTTGCCGATACTCGTGGCGACGGTTCGCGGCCGTGGGCCGTGGCAGGCAGCCGCACTGGTAGGCCCCGTGATGAGGCCACGGGGGGGGGGGGCTCGGCTAGCAGCTCTGCCCCCGGGAAGACCGCGTGGGCTCAACACCCCCCCACCCCCCCCCCCTTCCTTGATCGATGGCGTGCCCGGTTTGGTGTCGGGCGGGTCCTAAGATCTCGACGCCGCACATCGACACTCAAGTGGCTGCTCGTAGTTGTTTTAGCTTCGCAGGATGCATCGTGGCCCTGAACGTACCCCCCCCCCCTCCTCGTTCCAGGCAGGCAGTGACAATGCGTAGCCCCTTCGTGGCTAAAGCGTTGAACAGCAGCACCGCAAGACGTTTCAACATTCTCGGGCAAACGTCTTTTTTTCTTCTTTCACTTCTTCTCTTGTAGCAGGAAGCATCAACTTCACTCGCTCGATTCCTCCACCCACTTTGAGTGAGGACATCACGAACACCACCACGAACACCACCACTACCACCACCAACCACCACACTGCTGGTCACAACACTGAATCACCCTGTGGCAGGGACTCGATCCACCACAATCGCCTGCGCTGCTCAAGCGCTGCAATCCACCCCTCCCATCGTCCATCTTCATGCAAACTCCGGTTATATTTGCATCATCAGCAGCATCATCATCAGCATCATCATCATCAGCAGCATCATCAGCAGCAGCAGCGACAGCTTTTGGCTCGGCCATCGAACAAAGACGGCCTCACCGCATCGCGCGGCGCTTTCAGACGCGCTTCCTGCGGCCGTCTGGAACGCTCTCTTTCTTCTGAGTTTAGGAAGCCGCTGGGTGCCTATGCACTTTTGAATCATCAAGGTTGAAAACTCATTTCCTAGAACTGCTTGCTGTGTTTAGTTGTACTTCCACCCGCACCTCCGATTTGCACGGTTGGCTACGTACGGCGCGAAAGAAGTTCAACGTACATTTTGCCCCCCGCCGTCGCCGCCACCCACCCCCACCCCACCCACAATTTCGATAAATCGTGACTCGATTCAAGACGCTCCCTTGGCAGCCACCGCGGGCCTCTGTGGTGGGGAGGGGGGGGGCGGTACAGTGATTACGTCGGCAGAGAGGTCTCGTCGTAACGTGCCAGCTTGTGGCGGTGTTGTTATCACAATATTTTTTTGTGCAGAGCATTTCCTCGCAAAAGCGAACGCGTTTTGGCAAACATATCGGCGCCGTTTTTTTTTTCTCCCATTTTTTTTAGTCCAGCCGACCAAGCCGCACGCCGGTGGGCACGAGCCAGCCATGTTTGGCGCAATTTGTGTGGGTGTCTGCGGAAAAAATAAAATGTGAAAAGAGAAAAAGTAGCGCCCTCCAGCCCGACTTGGAAGAGGTTGCCGATGGCACGGATTCATCTGGCGCGCTCAAATAACCGTCCACATGAAACGCGACAACTGCAGCAAACAGAAGAAACACCAACAGAAAAAAAACTTCCCCTCTGGAAGAACTTCAACAACACAACAACAAAAAAAAAGTTGTCAGCCCGTTTCGTTCCTGCACAGGGCACGGGTTCTTGAATCCTGAGCGAAGAGACGCCGTTTCAAGGGGTCGGATTCTACCGCGAGCCAAACTCCTGGGGATTTTCTAGTGGCCTTGTTGGTCCGGCCACGTGTGGAGGCATCGTCGCGGACAAACGCGCCGCGTGACTTTCGCGGTAGGCGCCTCGAGCGCCGATAAAATCCCCAACTTGGCCGTGGCCAGCACACGAGGAAGGGAACTTTAAACCGGCCCCGGTGGCGAGGAGTGAATTTTCTCGCACACCGCTATGGGTGGCGTTACTATCGAGGGAGGGTGTCGTCATCGCCGTATAAACCGTGATTATAAGACACTCCGGGGGAAGGTGTTGTCGCAACCTCAAACGTTGGTGGGGTCATTTCGTCGGGTGAATACGGTGCGATGGAAAGCCTTCACCGTCGATGATTACGAACGGGCTGCTTTCGACCAGGCGGGGGCAGGGAGAGGTGGGGTAGCGATGTCCTCGAGAAGATTTTGAACAATTGAATGGAAACAAATAAATTTAGATTTAAAGCTTTCGTGACTGCAGGGATTCATATTCTTGGTTCTTTCGGTAACGTCACGTAGAAGGGAAATAATAAAATAATATAAATTAAACAATACGTAATTCTCACGACGTTTCGACTGCAACACAAGCAATCATCATCAGGTGTGAAATTGCTGTCCGTGGTGCTGACGTTAGGAAAAACCGCCACTTTTTAAATCCTTTATATTAAGTTCGCTTGCTTGCTTGCTTGATTACGACCGTGCAAATCTTTCGGTCGTTTTTAACCCACTTCCGTGATCCAATCGAGCTGATATTTTTCGTTGTGCGAGACAATTAATGTTCGTGAATTTTTTTTCTCCAAAATTTTACACTGTTTAGGGAAAACAATTAAATATTTAATTACCAATTGCTTAATGGTGGCAGACAATCATCTGACGCATAGGTGGCAGCCATCTCAAGCCAGAAGACGAGAGGACTCTAGCCGCCACGCATATAAAGGATTTAGAGTGAAAAACTTTGTTTTTACGGGTTTACTTGTTTCAAATGTTCTTGCTGTGGATTTCACACCTGATGACGATTGCTTGTGTTGCAGTCGAAACGTCGTGAGAATTTTGTATTGTTTAATATTTATATTATTTTATTATTTCCCTTCTACGTGACTTTACCGAAAGAACCAAGAAGATGAATCCCTGCAGTCACGAAAGCTTTAAATCGAAATTTAATTATATTTTTATGTTTTATTTTTTATTATTTTATTATTTCCCTTCTACGTGACTTTACCGAAAGAACCAAGAAGATAAAAACAAATAGTCGAGATGCACGCCCGACTATTTGTTTTAAAATACAGGGTGGGGGGGTGGGGGGGAGGGCGGTAGGGGAGAAAAGCAAAACTTAAACTCCTGGGCATCTTATAATTCGGAAAACACGCGGTAAAAATGCTGTCCGTGGATCGGTTGGGTGGGTGGCGTTGGTGTCTCGATTACACTGGTCAACAAAAAAATTACATTTTTTTCTGGCCTGGACTTTTGCAGCTGTTTTAGACTAATTTCAGGGTGCCGATTCCAAATCTGATCTCAGATTTGCTCTATCACATCTCATTTTATGCTATCGGCATACCCCATTTTCATTGATTTTACCCAAAATGAACTCCGTCACTTATGATTGCAAGTTGTTGCGAGTCAGTGACTGCTTTAGTGTTAAATGATGGTGCTGTATTTTTAGGATAGTGTGTTTATAACATCATTTTATGTAGATATCAACATTTATTTAATATTTTCTTCTGCAGTTTTTATTGAAAATGCAATATTTAATATCTCAAAAACCTGATGTGATAGACAAAAACTGATGCCAGATTTAGAATCAGCACCCCAAAATTACCTTATGAACCGTTGGAATACCTTATGCCAGAAAAATGTGTTGACCACTGCAATCTGAGCGACGTGACGTTTACGCCGCTAATTCGCGTTTGCTTACTTGCGTTGGGATTTTTTTCCCAGCCATCTCATCTATGGCTCCTTGTGTTGCTGTTGTTGTGTTTCGTTTGTTTTGTCGTCAGCACCTCCGCTGAGCGGATCACATCCCGCGCGTGACGCCGCGCGAGACGGCGCTCCTCCCACGATGCCACATTTGCCGTCGAGACGTCTAACACCCCGGCGATGATGTGACGACAAGACGTAGGGGGGTGGAGGGGCGCGTGGCAAGGGTTACTCTCTTCTAAGGATGCTTGAGCACTGGCAAAACTCGTACCCGTGCCTTCAAGGGCACGAGGAGACCCCAAGGCCATGCGGGCAGGCAGCACAGCTCAGCGCCAGCCATCGTAGAGTGGCGAGGCGGTCGCGTCGCTTACGGTTCTGGGAGGTGAGAAACGACGTCTTTGAAACGCAACTGCTACTGCTGCTTGCTGCTGCTAGTGCTTGCTGCTGCTGCTACTTGCTGCTGCTGCTTGCTGCTGCTACTGCTGCTGCTGCTTGCTGCTGCTGCTACTGCTGTTTGCTGCTACTGCTGCTGCTGCTACTGCTTACTGCTGCTACTGCTTACTGCTGCTGCTGCTTGCTGCTGCTACTGCTTACTGCTGCTGCTGCTTGCTGCTGCTGTTTGCAGCTGCTACTGCTTGCTGCTGCTGCTACTGCTGCTGCTTGCTGCTGCTGCTGCTTGCTGCTGCTGCTGCTACTGCTGCTACTGCTGCTTGCTGCTGCTGCTGCTGCTGCTACTGCTGCTACTGCTGCTGCTGCTTGCTGCTGCTGCTACTGCTACTGCTTGCTACTGCTGCTTGCTGCTGCTGCTACTGCTGCTGCTGCTTGCTGCTGCTGCTACTGCTGCTGCTGCTTGCTGCTGCTGCTACTGCTGCTTGCTGCTGCTACTGCTGCTACTGCTGCTTGCTTCTGCTGCTGCCTGCTGCTGCTACTGCTTGCTTGCTGCTGCTGCTTGCTGCTGCTGTTTGCAGCTGCTGCTACGCCTCTCTAAATAAAAAAAAGAAAGTCCGACCGGGCGAGATTTCGGCGCCGACGGCTGCTGCGCACGGCCTGCCAAGCTGCGTACGTCATCGGAACGGGACGAGAGGTTAACATTGCCTGTGTCGTCGTGCTCCCCCACCCCCTCCATCCCCCCACCCCACCCCCCTGAGTTTTTATTTACCCACCTCCCCCAGGCCCCAAGGTCACGCTACAGGTCCACGCTGCGTGCGGTTAAGGGTGGTGCGAACAGACCGGACTTTGGATTTTTTTTTGTTTCACGGGAGCGGGGAAGGCAGAGGTCGGTCATACGCCACCGTCCTTAGCCGCTCTGGAAGACGTCGTTTCGCACCCACCCCCAGCGCCAGAGTCGTCGAGAGCCGCGGACTCGTCCGTTGTACGTCGATGTGAGAGGTGCCTAGTCAGGAGTCAGGACGTCCTCTCGTGTCTCTCTTCTAACTTGACCGTTTTGCGGAAGATCGCACGGACAGGCAACCAACGTACTTCGGCAAATTGGCGCAAGCCGCGCCGTGATTTTGTGTGTGTGGGTTTAGTTTTTTTTCTTCACATGATCCTCCCCCACCCCCCCCCCCCATTACGCCCACACTCAGCCGCGGCCAGGGCATACAGAGTGGCCAAAGAAGGCGTGTTATTTTAAGCACAATTATATATGTACGTGTATTTTGTTTTCTTAACATCCCAAACAACGGCTTCGATTTAGTGAACATTGTGAAGAAAACAAGAAGCTCCGAGGGTCATCGAATTCCACCCGTCTCAATAAGGACACTCTGCTTGCTGAAAGGATCTGATTCTGAATAAATGCCTCTGCGGGAGACGGATCGAGAAAAATCTGAAACCTCTTTCCACCCCACCAAATCGGCCGGCATTTTCATCGCGCCCATGCTACCTGTTTGTAAAGAACAGCCAAATCGAAACGCCCGAAAAAAACTCAAAAAAATACGAAATTTGAATTTTCGTTTCGTCGTCGTCGGAGTTCCACGCCCGGCGTCCACTTCGCAGCAGTAGCAGCAGCAGACGAGACCGCTTCGAAAACAAAAGATAATATATATAAACTCCCCCCCTCCCTCCCTGCCCTCCCCACCTCCAGCACCCCGTGCCACCCATCCCGCAAAAGAAATAGCAGTCGAAGGGAAGGTTCGGGAGATTCCAGGGGCACCAAGGGAGCTCGTTACAATCCGCCGAGCGAGCCGCCGTTTGGTGGCGGGCCACGTGACCCGTTCGGGGCTGACCCGTGACCTCCGCTTCAACAAATTAAACAACAACAACAGCAATGTACAAAATTCAACAAACACCCCCCCCCTCTTGCCCCGCCTCCCCCCCCCAAAAAACCCCACCAAAACTAACCACCTCTTTTAAAACTTCTTTGTATACCAGCTAACATCGTCATCGTCGTGTCGACCGGCGCCGGGCGACAAAAATTTCGCGGCGTGGGGGGAGAAAATAACCACCGCGACCCCCCCCCCCTCCACCAATCCCCCCACGCCGGCCCCCCTCGCACCCCCCCCCCCCAAACCCACCACCACCTCATTCCCATCTCTCAGTCTCGGCGGCGTCTTTCGTTTTTTTTTTCCCCCGTTTTTTTTTTCTCACCTCCCTCCTCCTCCTCTTCCCTCATCCTCCTCATTCTCTCTCATGAGCACCCGCATCGCTCCACCACCATGTCGGGGATCTTGCCGAAGATGATCTGCTGCTGGTCGTTGAAGTAGAGCATAGAGATGGCCGACATCTTGGTGTGCACAGCATGGACCCGCGGAGCCACGCGGGTTCGCCTTCTGCACGAGTGCGTGTGCGGGTACTTCTGCAGGAACATGTTCTCGCACTGGCCCGAGCAGTAGTTCGCCTTGTAGCGCTTGGGCGCGATGATCCAGTCCCAGCCGAACGCCTCGAAGTCGACGATGAGCTGGTAGCGGCAGCAGCGCGACTCGTTGGACGCCTCGCTGCAGTCGAGGCCCGGGGCACGGCGCGAGCGACGGAGAGTGTCGCTCAGCTTCAGCTCCAGGAAGGGTTTCTGTGGCCGGCGGGGAAAGTCGGCGGCGGGCACGCGCACGGACGGGTGGACGTGACGCACACGCGACCAGATGGACGGACACGTGGATGCACAGGTGGACGCACAGGTGGACGCACAGGTAGACGTGACGCACACGAGACG
This sequence comes from Lethenteron reissneri, assembly GCF_015708825.2. Classification (NCBI taxonomy): domain Eukaryota; kingdom Metazoa; phylum Chordata; class Hyperoartia; order Petromyzontiformes; family Petromyzontidae; genus Lethenteron; species Lethenteron reissneri. The sequence continues at coordinate 2,882 of NW_026892249.1, read as the reverse complement.
AGATGGATGGACACGTAGATGCACAGGTGGACGCACAGGTAGACGTGACGCACACGAGACGAGATGGACGGACACGTGGACGCACAGGTGGACGGGTACGTGACGCGCACGCGACCAGACGCACACGTGGTGAACGGACGCACGGACGGACGTGGCGGTAGTTGAGGTAATGGATGGATGGCCTCACACACACACACAGACACACACCACAGACACACACACAGACAGACGGACACACAGATAAACGAACACGCAGGCAGATAGACGCACGGATAGACACGAGGAAACGTGGATGGATGGACCACACACAGACACGTTGTAAAACGGACACGCGGACAGGGACAGACGCACGCACAGACGTGGTGATTGGTTAAGCGCATGTACGGACGAACACACGGACGGATGGACGCACGCGGGCAGACACACGTGGAAGAAGGGACACGTGGACAGACGGGTACATGGATGGACATGGCGTGTGGGTAGGCCAACGGATGTCCACACGGGGTGTGTGGACAAATGGATGGACAGACACGGACACACAGACACAGAGACACGTGGTGAGTGGGACAGTCACTGACGACCAAAGGACAGACTTAAAAACATTAATTATGACTATTTACTACGACTAAACAGTGTTGTGTGCTTTTATATTTTACCAGGTAAGGCCGCTGAGCTGTATCGCTCTTTTTCGGAAGGACAATTGTTTTTTTTTTATAGCAGCCCAAATACTCTGAACGCGTGACGTTGACTCTAAATGTGGAGGGAAACCAAATCCACGCGAACACCGGGGGAGAGAGAGAGAGACACACAGACTCCAAATATACAGCAGGCGTCAGGGTCGGGATCGAACCCACGACCTCCTGCATAGCAGGTGAGGTAGTTGACATCTCCTCGCCACCGTGGTGATGATGATGATGGAACACACGACCTCCTGCATACCAGGCGAGGTAGTTAACATCTCCTAGCCACCGTGGTGATGATGAGGATGGTGGAACACACGACCTCCTGCATACCAGGCGAGGTAGTTAACATCTCCTGGACACCGTGGGTTCCACAGATCGATGCGCTAACCGCTGCGCCACCACTCTCTCTCGGCAACAGCGGCAGCGGTGGCAGCCTGGCGCGTGACATTCGAATTGTTGGCTGATGGGCGGCGGGCGGCGTTTCGTGAAATCCCCCAGTAATTCCACGTTTTTGCTGTAATTGATATAATGGCACGGTGGCGACTCGCTTGTTTTTCCCGAACAAAAAAATGTGTTGGGTGGGGGTGGTGGTGGTAGTGGTGGGGGTGTGGTGGGGGTGGGTGGTGGGTGTATGGGTGGTGGTGGTGGTGTGGGTGGTGGTGGTGGGTGGGGTGGTGGGTGGTGGGGTGGTGGTGGGTGGTGGTGTGGTGGTGGTGGGTATATGGAGGTGGTGTGGTGGCGGTGGTGGATGGGGGTGGTGGTGGGGGTGGTGGTTGGTGGTGGTTTGTTGGTGGTTGGTGGTGGTGGGTGGTGGTGGTGGTGGTGGGATATGGGGGTGGTGGTGGGTGGCGGTGGTGGATGGGGTGTGGTGGTGGGTGGTGGTGTGGTGGTGGGGGTGGTGGTGGTGGGTATATGGGGTGGTGGTGGGGCGGTGGTGGATGGGGGGTGGTGGTGGGTGAATGGGAGTGATGGGTGGATGGGGGTGGTGGTTGGTGTGGGTGAATGGGGAGTGGTGGGTGGATGGTGGTGGGTGTGGATGAATGGGGGTGGTGGTGGTTGCTGGTGGGTGAATGGGGAGTGGTGGGTGGATGTGGGTGGTGGTGGGGGGAGGGAGGGTCTCCCACACGTTCGTGCGTACCGAGGAGGAGGTGATGGACACCGCCAACGCGAGCGAGCGAGCGAGCGCTTAACCCCACGCGAATTAAAGGATTCCTCGCGACATAATTTGTAAATTCCAGCGCGGAAAGTGATAACATCGGCGGGCCAGTGTGGGGGGTGGTGGGTGTGTGTGTGTGTGGGGGGGTGATGTGTGTGTGTGTAGGGGGTGATGTGTGTGTGTGGGGTGATGGTGTGTGAGTGTGGGGGTGATGTGTGTGTGTGTAGGGTGATGTGTGTTGTGTGGGGATGTGTGTGAGTGTGGGGGTGATGTGTGTGTGTGGGGGGTGATGTGTGTGTGTGGGGTGGTGTGTGTGTGTGTGGGGGGTGTGGTGTGGGTTATGGTGTGTGGGGGTGGTGTGTGTGGGGGATGTGTGTGTGGGGGGGGGGGGGTGTGGTGTGTGTGGTGTGGTGTGTGATATCTGTGTGTGGTGTGTGTGTGGTGTGTGGTATGTGGTGGTGTGTGTGTGTGGTATGTGTGTGTGTGGAGTGTGTGGTGTGTGTGTGTGGTATGTGTGTGGGTGTGTGGTGTGTGTGGTGTGTGTATGGGGTGTGTGTGGTGTGTGTGTGTGTGTGTGGTGTGGTGTGGTGTGTGTGGTATGTGTGTGGTATGTGTGTGTGTTGGGTGTGGTGTGTGCTGTGTGTGTGCGGTGTGTGTGTGTGTGGTGTGGGTGTGTGTGTTGTGTGTGTGTGTGTGGTGTGTGTCTGGTGTGTGTGTGGTGTGTGTGATATGCGTGTGTGTGTGTGGTGTGTGTGGTATGTGTGTGGTGTGTGTGTGTGGTGTATGTGGTATGTGTGGGTGTGTGTGTGTGGTGTATGTGGTATGTGTGTGTGGGAGGGGACGGCGGTAGGTTCCGGGGGACCCCCCCCCCCCACCAACTCACTGCTGCTAAGTCTGACACCTTAATGAGGCTGGCTAATGGCAGGCTGCTGCTGCTGCTGCTGCTGCGGTGACGACGGCGCGATACAATGACGGCCCCAGGCAATTTTCTCCCCCCCCCCCCCTTGGATGACCCCCAAAACACAAGACAAAGATCCCCCGTA
>NW_026892248.1:0-8905 GCF_015708825.2 Lethenteron reissneri | reverse complement strand
TGTGTTCATATGAACCTTGTTCTACTCATTGTGTTCACTATGAACCTTGTTCTACTCATTGTGTTCATATGAACCTTGTTCTACTCATTGTGTTCATATGAACCTTGTTCTACTCATTGTGTTCATATGAACCTTGTTCTACTCATTGTGTTCACTATGAACCTTGTTCTACTCATTGTGTTCATATGAACCTTGTTCTACTCATTGTGTTCACTATGAACCTTGTTCTACTCATTGTGTTCATATGAACCTTGTTCTACTCATTGTGTTCACTATGAACCTTGTTCTACTCATTGTGTTCACTATGAACCTTGTTCTACTCATTGTGTTCATATGAACCTTGTTCTACTCATTGTGTTCATATGAACCTTGTTCTACTCATTGTGTTCATATGAACCTTGTTCTACTCATTGTGTTCACTATGAACCTTGTTCTACTCATTGTGTTCAATATGAACCTTGTTCTACTCATTGTGTTCATATGAACCTTGTTCTACTCATTGTGTTCACTATGAACCTTGTTCTACTCATTGTGTTCTATGAACCTTGTTCTACTCATTGTGTTCACTATGAACCTTGTTCTACTCATTGTGTTCACTATGAACCTTGTTCTACTCATTGTGTTCTATGAACCTTGTTCTACTCATTGTGTTCATATGAACCTTGTTCTACTCATTGTGTTCACTATGAACCTTGTTCTACTCATTGTGTTCATATGAACCTTGTTCTACTCATTGTGTTCTATGAACCTTGTTCTACTCATTGTGTTCATATGAACCTTGTTCTACTCATTGTGTTCACTATGAACCTTGTTCTACTCATTGTGTTCATATGAACCTTGTTCTACTCATTGTGTTCACTATGAACCTTGTTCTACTCATTGTGTTCACTATGAACCTTGTTCTACTCATTGTGTTCATATGAACCTTGTTCTACTCATTGTGTTCATATGAACCTTGTTCTACTCATTGTGTTCATATGAACCTTGTTCTACTCATTGTGTTCATATGAACCTTGTTCTACTCATTGTGTTCATATGAACCTTGTTCTACTCATTGTGTTCATATGAACCTTGTTCTACTCATTGTGTTCATATGAACCTTGTTCTACTCATTGTGTTCACTATGAACCTTGTTCTACTCATTGTGTTCACTATGAACCTTGTTCTACTCATTGTGTTCATATGAACCTTGTTCTACTCATTGTGTTCACTATGAACCTTGTTCTACTCATTGTGTTCACTATGAACCTTGTTCTACTCATTGTGTTCATATGAACCTTGTTCTACTCATTGTGTTCACTATGAACCTTGTTCTACTCATTGTGTTCACTATGAACCTTGTTCTACTCATTGTGTTCATATGAACCTTGTTCTACTCATTGTGTTCATATGAACCTTGTTCTACTCATTGTGTTCATATGAACCTTGTTCTACTCATTGTGTTCACTATGAACCTTGTTCTACTCATTGTGTTCATATGAACCTTGTTCTACTCATTGTGTTCATATGAACCTTGTTCTACTCATTGTGTTCACTATGAACCTGTTCTACTCATTGTGTTCACTATGAACCTTGTTCTACTCATTGTGTTCATATGAACCTTGTTCTACTCATTGTGTTCATATGAACCTTGTTCTACTCATTGTGTTCATATGAACCTTGTTCTACTCATTGTGTTCATGAACCTTGTTCTACTCATTGTGTTCATATGAACCTTGTTCTACTCATTGTGTTCATATGAACCTTGTTCTACTCATTGTGTTCATATGAACCTTGTTCTACTCATTGTGTTCACTATGAACCTTGTTCTACTCATTGTGTTCATATGAACCTTGTTCTACTCATTGTGTTCATATGAACCTTGTTCTACTCATTGTGTTCATATGAACCTTGTTCTACTCATTGTGTTCATATGAACCTTGTTCTACTCATTGTGTTCACTATGAACCTTGTTCTACTCATTGTGTTCACTATGAACCTTGTTCTACTCATTGTGTTCATATGAACCTTGTTCTACTCATTGTGTTCATATGAACCTTGTTCTACTCATTGTGTTCATATGAACCTTGTTCTACTCATTGTGTTCATATGAACCTTGTTCTACTCATTGTGTTCATATGAACCTTGTTCTACTCATTGTGTTCATATGAACCTTGTTCTACTCATTGTGTTCATATGAACCTTGTTCTACTCATTGTGTTCATATGAACCTTGTTCTACTCATTGTGTTCATATGAACCTTGTTCTACTCATTGTGTTCATATGAACCTTGTTCTACTCATTGTGTTCATATGAACCTTGTTCTACTCATTGTGTTCATATGAACCTTGTTCTACTCATTGTGTTCATATGAACCTTGTTCTACTCATTGTGTTCATATGAACCTTGTTCTACTCATTGTGTTCATATGAACCTTGTTCTACTCATTGTGTTCATATGAACCTTGTTCTACTCATTGTGTTCATATGAACCTTGTTCTACTCATTGTGTTCATATGAACCTTGTTCTACTCATTGTGTTCATATGAACCTTGTTCTACTCATTGTGTTCATATGAACCTTGTTCTACTCATTGTGTTCATATGAACCTTGTTCTACTCATTGTGTTCATATGAACCTTGTTCTACTCATTGTGTTCATATGAACCTTGTTCTACTCATTGTGTTCATATGAACCTTGTTCTACTCATTGTGTTCATATGAACCTTGTTCTACTCATTGTGTTCATATGAACCTTGTTCTACTCATTGTGTTCTATGAACCTTGTTCTACTCATTGTGTTCATATGAACCTTGTTCTACTCATTGTGTTCATATGAACCTTGTTCTACTCATTGTGTTCATATGAACCTTGTTCTACTCATTGTGTTCATATGAACCTTGTTCTACTCATTGTGTTCACTATGAACCTTGTTCTACTCATTGTGTTCATATGAACCTTGTTCTACTCATTGTGTTCATATGAACCTTGTTCTACTCATTGTGTTCATATGAACCTTGTTCTACTCATTGTGTTCATATGAACCTTGTTCTACTCATTGTGTTCATATGAACCTTGTTCTACTCATTGTGTTCATATGAACCTTGTTCTACTCATTGTGTTCATATGAACCTTGTTCTACTCATTGTGTTCATATGAACCTTGTTCTACTCATTGTGTTCATATGAACCTTGTTCTACTCATTGTGTTCATATGAACCTTGTTCTACTCATTGTGTTCATATGAACCTTGTTCTACTCATTGTGTTCATATGAACCTTGTTCTACTCATTGTGTTCATATGAACCTTGTTCTACTCATTGTGTTCATATGAACCTTGTTCTACTCATTGTGTTCATATGAACCTTGTTCTACTCATTGTGTTCATATGAACCTTGTTCTACTCATTGTGTTCATATGAACCTTGTTCTACTCATTGTGTTCATATGAACCTTGTTCTACTCATTGTGTTCATATGAACCTTGTTCTACTCATTGTGTTCATATGAACCTTGTTCTACTCATTGTGTTCATATGAACCTTGTTCTACTCATTGTGTTCATATGAACCTTGTTCTACTCATTGTGTTCATATGAACCTTGTTCTACTCATTGTGTTCATATGAACCTTGTTCTACTCATTGTGTTCATATGAACCTTGTTCTACTCATTGTGTTCATATGAACCTTGTTCTACTCATTGTGTTCATGAACCTTGTTCTACTCATTGTGTTCATATGAACCTTGTTCTACTCATTGTGTTCATATGAACCTTGTTCTACTCATTGTGTTCATATGAACCTTGTTCTACTCATTGTGTTCATATGAACCTTGTTCTACTCATTGTGTTCATATGAACCTTGTTCTACTCATTGTGTTCATATGAACCTTGTTCTACTCATTGTGTTCATATGAACCTTGTTCTACTCATTGTGTTCATATGAACCTTGTTCTACTCATTGTGTTCATATGAACCTTGTTCTACTCATTGTGTTCATATGAACCTTGTTCTACTCATTGTGTTCATATGAACCTTGTTCTACTCATTGTGTTCACTATGAACCTTGTTCTACTCATTGTGTTCATATGAACCTTGTTCTACTCATTGTGTTCATATGAACCTTGTTCTACTCATTGTGTTCATATGAACCTTGTTCTACTCATTGTGTTCACTATGAACCTTGTTCTACTCATTGTGTTCATATGAACCTTGTTCTACTCATTGTGTTCTATGAACCTTGTTCTACTCATTGTGTTCATATGAACCTTGTTCTACTCATTGTGTTCACTATGAACCTTGTTCTACTCATTGTGTTCATATGAACCTTGTTCTACTCATTGTGTTCACTATGAACCTTGTTCTACTCATTGTGTTCATATGAACCTTGTTCTACTCATTGTGTTCATATGAACCTTGTTCTACTCATTGTGTTCATATGAACCTTGTTCTACTCATTGTGTTCATATGAACCTGTTCTACTCATTGTGTTCATATGAACCTTGTTCTACTCATTGTGTTCATATGAACCTTGTTCTACTCATTGTGTTCATATGAACCTTGTTCTACTCATTGTGTTCATATGAACCTTGTTCTACTCATTGTGTTCATATGAACCTTGTTCTACTCATTGTGTTCATATGAACCTTGTTCTACTCATTGTGTTCATATGAACCTTGTTCTACTCATTGTGTTCATATGAACCTTGTTCTACTCATTGTGTTCACTATGAACCTTGTTCTACTCATTGTGTTCATATGAACCTTGTTCTACTCATTGTGTTCATATGAACCTTGTTCTACTCATTGTGTTCACTATGAACCTTGTTCTACTCATTGTGTTCACTATGAACCTTGTTCTACTCATTGTGTTCATATGAACCTTGTTCTACTCATTGTGTTCACTATGAACCTTGTTCTACTCATTGTGTTCATATGAACCTTGTTCTACTCATTGTGTTCATATGAACCTTGTTCTACTCATTGTGTTCATATGAACCTTGTTCTACTCATTGTGTTCATATGAACCTTGTTCTACTCATTGTGTTCATATGAACCTTGTTCTACTCATTGTGTTCATATGAACCTTGTTCTACTCATTGTGTTCATATGAACCTTGTTCTACTCATTGTGTTCATATGAACCTTGTTCTACTCATTGTGTTCACTATGAACCTTGTTCTACTCATTGTGTTCATATGAACCTTGTTCTACTCATTGTGTTCAATATGAACCTTGTTCTACTCATTGTGTTCACTATGAACCTTGTTCTACTCATTGTGTTCATTATGAACCTTGTTCTACTCATTGTGTTCACTATGAACCTTGTTCTACTCATTGTGTTCATATGAACCTTGTTCTACTCATTGTGTTCATATGAACCTTGTTCTACTCATTGTGTTCATATGAACCTTGTTCTACTCATTGTGTTCATATGAACCTTGTTCTACTCATTGTGTTCATTATGAACCTTGTTCTACTCATTGTGTTCACTATGAACCTTGTTCTACTCATTGTGTTCAATATGAACCTTGTTCTACTCATTGTGTTCACTATGAACCTTGTTCTACTCATTGTGTTCATATGAACCTTGTTCTACTCATTGTGTTCACTATGAACCTTGTTCTACTCATTGTGTTCACTATGAACCTTGTTCTACTCATTGTGTTCATATGAACCTTGTTCTACTCATTGTGTTCACTATGAACCTTGTTCTACTCATTGTGTTCAATATGAACCTTGTTCTACTCATTGTGTTCACTATGAACCTTGAACCTTTGTCTACTCATTGTGTTCATTATGAACCTTGTTCTACTCATTGTGTTCATTATGACCTTGTTTCCTCATTGTGTTCACTATGAACCTTGTTCTACTCATTGTGTTCACTATGAACCTTGTTCTACTCATTGTGTTCACTATGAACCTTGTTCTACTCATTGTGTTCACTATGAACCTTGTTCTACTCATTGTGTTCACTATGAACCTTGTTCTACTCATTGTGTTCACTATGAACCTTGTTCTACTCATTGTGTTCACTATGAACCTTGTTCTACTCATTGTGTTCACTATGAACCTTGTTCTACTCATTGTGTTCACTATGAACCTTGCTCTACTCATTGTGTTCACTATGAACCTTGTTCTACTCATTGTGTTCACCTATGAACCTTGTTCTACTCATTGTGTTCACTATGAACCTTGTTCTACTCATTGTGTTCACTATGAACCTTGTTCTACTCATTGTGTTCACTATGAACCTTGTTCTACTCATTGTGTTCACTATGAACCTTGTTCTACTCACTGTGTTCACTATGAACCTTGTCCTACTCACTGTGTTCACTATCTTAACTTAACTGATTGTGTTCACGTTTACGGTGACTTTCAGACCGCGTTCCACTCACTGGCATTGACTATGTATCTTGTATTCTCTGCGGAGAATGGATTCTTTGCTCCGCTGCAAGTCTCCTACCACCACTCTCCCTTTGACATATTTCGTTGCTTCCTCTTAGTACCTTTCACGCGACGGTCAATGGTTTAGTGTATAGCATAGTATATAATAATAAATAGTATTAAAGTGTAATGTTTAATACAATGTATAAGGTAATATATAGTATCGTAATTGTATAGTGAATATACAGCAGTGTGGTATACAGTTGGGTGGGTAGAATAAAACATAGTGTAATATTACAATGATTAGTCTATTAAGCATATTAGTTGCTGCGGCGCCATATTATTAACATTCCTTCTCTTTATTAATTCTGACCTTCCTCCCTCCCTTTGATGCTGCTAATCCTGCATAATGCACGGGCACAAGTAGTACTAATCACATACCTGCATTTCCCCTATCCCCTCCCTTTGATGCTGCTAATCCTGCATAATGCACGGGCACAAGTAGTACTAATCACATACCTGCATTTCCCCTATCCCCTCCCTTTGATGCTGCTAATCCTGCATAATGCACCGGCACAAGTAGTACTAATCACATACCTGCATTTCCCCTATCCCCTCCCTTTGATGCTGCTAATCCTGCATAATGCACGGGCACAAGTAGTACTAATCACATACCATGCATTTCCCCTATCCCCTCCCTTTGATGCTGCTAATCCTGCACAATGCACGGGCACAAGTAGTACTAATCACATACCTGCATTTCCCCTATCCCCTCCCTTTGATGCTGCTAATCCTGCATAATGCACGGGCACAAGTAGTACTAATCACATACCTGCATTTCCCCTATCCCCTCCCTTTGATGCTGCTAATCCTGCACAATGCACGGGCATAATGACTTTAAACCCCCCGCCAAACCTCCTACGCATTCCACAAGTAGTACTAATCGCATATCTGCATTTCCCATAAATATGCTAAATTCCTCTTGATATGCAAATTCTTTTGTCAAGGCGCTCTTCGCCCTCCATCCCAGCTTAAATAGTCGCTCCAAGCCTGGGGCGTGACATTCAGACTCTGTCTACTTGACAGACCTGTTCTTCACCTGAGGACGGCTGCTTGCGTTGTGGCCGAAACGTCGTGAGAATTATTTTATTATGTTTTATTTTATTATTTTATAAATAAAATAATTATTTTATGATGTTTTATTTTATTATTTTATAAATAAAATAAATATATTTTTTATTTTTATTATTTTATAAATAAATAATTATTTTGTGATGTTTTATTTTTATTATTTAGAAATTAAATAATTATTTTATTATGTTTTATTTTTTTTATTTTAGAAATAAAATAATTATTTTATTATGTTTTAGTTTTATTATTTTATTACTTCCCTTCTACGTGACTTTACCGAAAGAACCAAGAAGACAGATATAATTTGTGATGTAGTCAGCGTCGCCTCTGTAACGAGCTGATTGTGTTTCAATCGTGAACAGCACTTGACCCCAAACAGTGCGTTCGAGGCTACCCGGGGGAGCTTTGCCTCTGTGTCTGTGTCAGAGTGGGGAGCGGTGGGTGTAGTGGTTGGCGCTACGAACCCGGCGACCCGAGTTCGATTCCCGCTCACGGCCACCAACACCACCGGTGACGATTATCCGAACTGGACCTGGGCCTCCCCTAGGTCGACTCAGCCTCAAACGAGTACCTGGTGCGGTCAGTGTCGTAAACATCGCCACTGGGGAGACAAAGGCGGCCGGGCGTGGTGCTGGCCACTCACCCCTCGTGTGCCGCGTGCCGGTAGCCTCCGTAGCTGCTGCTAACAGCACTTGCCCCTACAGTCTGTCAGAGGCTACACGGGGGACCTTTGTCTGTGTCTACCTTCATAGGTGCTGCTGGTACTCGCTACTAACAGCACTTGCCCCTACAGCCTGTTAGAGGCTACACGGGGGGCCTTGTCTGTGTCTACCTTCACAGGTGCTGCTGCTACTCGCTGCTAACAGCACTTGCCCTACAGCCTGTTAGAGGCTACACGGGGGATCTCTGTCTGTGTCTACCTTCACAGGTGCTGCTGGTACTCGCTACTAACAGCACTTGCCCCTACAGCCTGTTAGAGGCTACACGGGGGATCTCTGTCTGTGTCTACCTTCATAGGTGCTGCTGCTACTCGCTGCTAACAGCACTTGCCCTACAGCCTGTTAGAGGCTACACGGGGGGCCTTTGTCTGTGTCTACCTTCATAGGTGCTGCTGCTGCTACTCGCTACTCACAGCACTTGCCCCTGCAGTCTGTTAAGAGGCTACACGGGGGACCTTTGTCTGCACTGTAAAAACCGAGACTGGGGTTAATTAATGTTTAGTAAATATATAAGAGTGGCCTGTACATAAAAATAAAGACGATGTGCAGTTTGGAATCACATTGAGCTGAATTCAACACATTTCTATTCGTTATTCATTGTATTTTACTCAGTTTTGTTCGAATAAAATCAGCCATCAATAATTGAATAGAATTTAATTGTATTTTATCAGGAAAGTCAAAGATGCAAAAAATTGATTA
>NW_026892247.1:0-8849 GCF_015708825.2 Lethenteron reissneri | reverse complement strand
TTTTGTTAAGCGCTCTTCAACCCCCAATGCAGCTTAATATAAGCTCCTAGTTTGGTAGTGTCTCATTCTTCACCTGAAGACGGCTGCTGCGTTGTAGCCGAAACGTCGTGAGAATTGTTTTTATGTTTTTTTTTTATTATTTTATTACTTCCCTTCTACGTGACTTTACCGAAAGAAACAAGAAGATCCCTGCAGTCACGAAAGCTTTAAATCGAAATTTAACCGCCTACGGGGAGGGTTTCCACATAACTTTGAGATCCTTCAACAAGCTCCGGGATAGAAGGCTCAGCTAATCGAGTCTCTCACCTTTCTGAAGAGATGCCGCGACTCTAAGTAATACAAACGCATTTACACTAACATCTGCTGCTGTAACCTCTTCACACATTCTTTTTGTTAAGGCGCTCTTCAACCCCCAATGCAGCTTATATAAAGCTCCTAGTTTGGTAGTGTCTCATTCTTCACCTGAAGACGGCTGCTTGCGTTGTAGCCGAAACGTCGTGAGAATTGTTTTATTATGTTTTTTTTTTATATTTTATTACTTCCCTTCTACGTGACTTTACCGAAAGAAACAAGAAGAATCCCTGCAGTCACGAAAGCTTTAAATCGAAATTTAACCGCCTCTACGGGGAGGGTTTCCACATAACTTTGAGATCCTTCAACAAGCTCCGGGATAAGAAGGCTCAGCTAATCGAGTCTCTCACCTTTCTGAAGAGATGCCGCGACTCTAAGGTAATACCAAACGCATTTACACTAACATCTGCTGCTGTAACCTCTTCACATGCACATTCTTTTTGTTAAGGCGCTCTTCAACCCCCAATGCAGCTTATATAAGCTCCTAGTTTGGTAGTGTCTCATTCTTCACCTGAAGACGGCTGCTTGCGTTGTAGCCGAAACGTCGTGAGAATTGTTTTATTATGTTTTATTTTTATTATTTTATTACTTCCCTTCTACGTGACTTTACCGAAAGAAACAAGAAGATGGTAGCATATTATATAATTTTTACGACGTAGAATTGTAATGTATAACTTACAGTTAGTAACTCAGCTTATTGTAGAGTATAGTAAGTATACTGATGATGCTATGTAGTTTATACTTTAGTTGTTTACGTGGTGGTTTTAGTTACTGCAGCTACATACTATTAACACTCCTTCCCTTGATTAATGCTACCCCTACCCCCTTCCTTTGATGAATGATTAGCACTATTCACATTCCTGCATTTCCCATATCCTCTCCCTTTGATGCTGCTAATCCTGCATAATGCACGGGCATATGTAGCACTAATCACATTCCTGCATTTTCCATAAATATGTTAAATTCATCTTGATATGCAAATTCCTTTGTCAAGAGCCCAGCTTATATACATGCTCCAAGCTCGTGTGCTGTTTCATTCAGACTCTGTCGCCTCGACAGACCTGGTCTTCACCTGAGGACGGCTGCTTGCGTTGTGGCCGAAACGTCGTGAGAATTATTTTATTATGTTTTATTTTTATTATTTTATTATTTCCCTTCTACGTGACTTTACCGAAAGAACCAAGAAGAAGATACGTGGGATCGATTCCCGCATTCTCCAAGCGCAATATTTTTTTTAAATCAAATTTTAAATGTTAATTCCCAGCGTTAGTGTCTGTGACATCTTCACATTGGTGAACCAGCTGGAAGTACACTGACCTCTTGTCGCTCTCGATGTTGCTGTTTTGAAGCTCCTGTTAAGACGTTAGAGATGTGACGAGAAATAAAAAATATAAAAAAATATTATCGAGCTTGGCAGGAGTGGAACAGTCAGCCGTGTGCCCGTGACGTCACAGACCCCACCACGTGACTCGCACGCCCCCCAGGGGACCTGAAACGTCGGCTGAGCCGCAGTGTTGAGTCTACGGCGCAGCGCGCAGTCTTATCAGTTCTACGGAATCCGAGTCGCACTCGCGTCACGTGGTCGCCTATCCGCACTACGCATTATAAACGCGCCCTGCCAATCTCACGAGATCGCAGCTGCCTGCAGCCTCCTGCCCGAGGTGTCGGCACGCGACGTCGGACCTCCTCCTCCTGCTGCTGCTGCACTCCACACGAGGACATTGTTGAGTGTGTGAGCACACAACGACGGAGAACATCATCAAGACCCCCTCCCAAGACGTCGACGCAGCGTTGCGCCGGTGAGCCCTGCGGTAAGGCCTAGTCCCGGGGAGTGCCACCGGTCTCGCTAGATTGCTCAGCCGGCCGAGGTCGCACCTTGGCCGGCTGGGGGTGGGCTGCTACCCCCCCCCCCCCCCGTGAGTCAATCAAGTACATAGACAAAGGTGCCCCGTGTAGCCTCTAGCAGGCTGTAGGGGCAAGTGCTGTTAGTAGCACCTATACACAGACAAAGGTGCCCCGTGTAGCCTCTAGCAGGATGTAGGGGCAAGTGCTGTTAGTAGCACCTATACACAGACAAAGGTGCCCCGTGTAGCCTCTAGCAGGCTGTAGGGGCAAGTGCTGTTAGTAGCTATACACAGACAAAGGTCCCCCGTGTAGCCTCTAGCAGGATGTAGGGGCAAGTGCTGTTAGTAGCACCTATACACAGACAAAGGTGTCCCTTGTAGCCTCTAGCAGGCTGTAGGGGCAAGTGCTGTTAGTAGCACCTATACACAAAGGTCCACCGTGTAGCCTCTAGCAGGATGTAGGGGCAAGTGCTGTTAGTAGCACCTATACACAGACAAAGGTCCCCCGTGTAGCCTCTAGCAGGCTGTAGGGGCAAGTGCTGTTAGTAGCTATACACAGACAATCCCCCGTGTAGGTGATGGTTGGTGATAGTTGGTGATGGTGGTGATGGTGGTGGTGATGGTGGTGATGGTGGTGGTGATGGTGGTGATGGTGATGGTGGTGGGATGGTGGTGTGATGGTGGTGGTGATGGTGATGGTGGTGGTGATGGTGGTGTGGTGGTTGGTGATGGTTGTGATGGTGGTGATGGTGGTGGGTGGTGATGGTTGTGATGGTGGTGGTGATGGTGGTGATGGTTGGTGATGGTTGTGATGGTGGTGGTGATGGTTGTGATGGTGGTGGTGATGGTGGTGATGGTTGGTGATGGTTGTGATGGTGGTGGTAGTGGTGATGGTGGTGGTGATGGTGGTGGTGATGGTGGTGGTGATGGTGGTGATGGTTGTGATGGTGGTGATGGTTGTGATGGTGGTGGTGATGGTTGTGGTGGTGATGGTGGTGGTGATGGTTGTGATGGTGGTGATGGTGGTGATGATGGGTGATGGTGGTGGTGATGGTGGTGATGGTGGTTGTGATGGTGGTGATGGTTGGTGGTGGTGGTGGTGATGATGGTGGTGATGGTTGGTGATGGTTGTGATGGTGGTGGTGATGGTTGTGATGGTTGGTGATGGTTGTGATGGTGGTGGGTGGTGGTGGTGATGGTGGTGGTGATGGTGGTGGGTGATGGTGGTGATGGTGGTGGTGATGGTGGTGGTCATGGTGGTGGTTATGGTGGTGGTTATGGTGGTGGTGGTGGTGGTTGTGATGGTGGTGGTGATGGTTGTGATGGTGGTGGTGATGGTTGTGATGGTGGTGGTGATGGTGATGGTGGTGGTGATGGTTGTGATGGTGGTGGTGATGGTGGTGATGGTGGTAGTGATGGTGGATGGTGGTGGTGATGGTGGTGATGGTGGTGGTGATGGTGGTGATGTTTGTGATGGTGGTGGTGATGGTTGGTGATGGTGGTGGTGATGGTGGTGGTGATGGTTGTGATGGTGGTGGTGATGGTTGTGATGGTGGGGTTATGGTGGTGGTGATGGTGGTGGTGATGGGTGGTGGTGGTGATGGTGGTGGTGATGGTGGTGGTGATGGTGGTGGTGATGGTTGTGATGGTGGTGGATGTGGTGATGGTGGTGATGGTGGTCATGGTGGTGGTGGGGGTGGTGATGGTGGTGATGGTGGTGGGGTGGTGGTGTGGTGTGTGATGGTGGTGGTGATGGTTGTGATGGTGGTGGTGATGGTGGTGTGATGGTGTGATGGTGGTGATGGTTGTGATGGTGGTGATGGTGGTGATGGTGTGATGGTTCTGATGGTGATGGTGGTGGTTGGTGATGGTGGTGGTGATGGTTGGTGATGTTGGTGATGGTTGGTGATGGTTGTGATGATACAGGGAGCTGTTCTCGCTGCATCACCACCCTCAACAGCAACAGCAACGACAACAAGAAGCCGCAGCGATCTGCCATGAAGCGAGGCGGCGGCGGCAGCAGAGACAGCGGAGGCGGCAGGAGGGCGGAGGAGCGGCTCGCACGGCCATCAGCGGGAGCCCCCCCAGAGCGGCGGCGGAGAGCGCCCCGGAGCGCGAGCTGGGGGGGGGGGGCGGCGAGGGGGAGAGGGGCGGAGGGCGCCGGGAGAGCGAGAGCGGTGGACGCGACGCGGCGTCACTCGTGGGACTCGTGGGACTCGCGAGAGCGGCAGACGCACACGCCGAGGGAGAACGCCAGACACCTCCAAGCAGAGGGCTGCGCGCACACAGGGGGGATTGCAGTGGGAGGTTCGGGGGGCGCGGGGGGGGAGGGGGGGGACGGGAGGGGGGGGAGGAGGGCTCGGGGTGGTGGAGCCGGGTCACGGAGAGGCTGCGGCGGGTCACGAGGGGCGTGGGCGACGTGGGGCTGGCGAGTCCCTTCGGGAGCGGAGAGCGCGGGAGAGCGGGGACGGCCAGAGGGGGGGCTCGGCCCCCCGGGGGCCCCCCCTCAGCATGAGTCTCGTTTGGCGACTGCCTCGCGACGACGGGGGGTTGGTGGCCGTGAGAGCCGCAAGTTCCCCGTTCCCACGGCGGGTTCCCGAACTGTAGAGAGGAGGGGACGTCGTCAGCGGCCCGTTGATTACACTGGTCATGAACGCACTATCCTAAACATACAGCACCGTATTGTAACACTAAAGCAGTCACTGACTCGCAACAACTTGCAATCTTAAGTGACAGAGTTAATTTCGGGTAAAACAATGAAAATGGGGTATGCCGATAGCATCAAAATGAGATGTCTAAAACAGCTGCAAAAGTCCAGGCCACAATTTTTTTTTTGTGTTGACCAGTGTCATCAATGCGTTATCCGCCCGAGTGTTGCCCTATCGCCAATGTGTACATCTATATTTTGTTGACCAGTGTTATTGGTTTTTATTGTTTATTGCTGTCGGTGATTTCGTTTTCACGTTTGAGATTAAACGTCCCTTCAATAGCATGCCAGTGACACGGGGTGTCTCCTACGTGTGTGTGCGTTGTGTTTTGTTAAACGCAATAGACAGGAACACATTACGTCAAGTTACATTTCGATTTAAAGCTTTTGTGACTGCAGGGATTCAATTCTTGGTTCTTTCGGTAAACTCACGTAGAAGGGAAACAATTATTTATATCCATGGGAACCTCATTTGCCAGTAAAATATGATAATTGGTTTTTAACCCTTCTATCTGGCAACAAAACTGACACCTTTTTTTACGAGGAGTCATGTTTGCATTAACCACAATACCTGCAGTCGTAATACAAACAAAAACACAACTCTGATAATGTATGCACTGTCCTTGAAGTTGATTGGTCCACACCCGAGACAGCTTTCCTTAGAGCCTAGTCTCCAGAGGTGTGGACTCGAGTCATGTGACTTGGACTCGAGTCAGACTCGAGTCATGAATTTGATGACTTCAGACTCGACTCGGCAAAATGTACAAAGACTTGCAACTCGACTTGGACTTGCATAACAATGACTTTGTCCCACCTCTGCTAGTCTCACATGGTCCTTGAAGTTGATTGGTCCACACCAGACAGCTTTCCTTAGAGCCTAGTCTCACATGGGTTGGACCAGATGACGCCAAAAGGCGCAATACGACGCCGATCGTGGAGGAGGGGGCAGTGTCTCTGGGGACGCAGGCAACGAGGGCGCGCGCCAAAGACACAAAGACAAAGATCACCCGTGTAGCCTGCACAGGCTGTTGGGGCAAGTGCTGTTAGCGAGCACCTATAAGGCCGGAACGGTGGAGGAGGGAGTGGGAGGCCAGCACCACGCCCGGCCGCCTTTATCTCCCCAGTGGCGATGTTTACACACCGCACCAGGTACTCATTTGAGGCTGAGTCGACCCGGGGGAGGCGCAGTGCCGGTTCAGGTAATCGTCGCTGGTTTTGGCCGTGAGCGGGAATATAACTCGGGGATCCGGGTTCGTAGTGCAGCGCGCTAACCGCTGCACCACCACTCCTCGCCACACTGACACACACTGACAGCCTGACACACACACTGACACACACTTTTTAGGACAAAAATATATTTAATTACCAATTGCTTAATGGTGCATGCAATCATCTGACCCATAGGTGGCAGCCATCTCAAGCCAGAGGACGAGAGGACTCTAGCCGCCACGCATATAAAGGATTTATAGTGAAAAACTTTGTTTTTACGGGTTCTACTTGTTTTTTATTGAAGCGTAAATTATAGGAGGCGGCTATTTTATCTCGCTCCGTGTCTCGCTCCGTCGTTATTGCCGATATCAACCGTGTGGCCGGCACGGACGAGGAACGCGCGCAGTGCGGTCCGCGTTGCGCGAGAGATGCCGACGAGAATTGGCAGCAGAAAGAACTCCGATTTGCCACGGCGTCGTCCGGGTTTTATTTATTCGTTGCTCCTTCGTTCGTTCATCATCAAAATCACACTTTTGTGCGTGCAGAACGAGCGCCGCTTGAACCGAGAAGGGGCATTCAAGGGCACGTGGGAGTTGGCGTCTCTGTCACGTGGTACGCGTCACACGGTGTCTGCAACGTGACGAGTTTCTTCCGCTGCTGGAGCTTCCCTTGGCTCGCCCGTCCAAGCTTCAATCTGACGTCGGGACGTTTCCAACAACAACAACACAAACACTCGGCGAGTCGGCGAGGGAGACGATGAAGGCGAGTTTACAAAGCGCCGCTCCCTCATCCATCAGTCACCTGTGTGAGTGTTAGGTGTGTGTGAGTGTTAGGTGTGTGTGAGTGTTAGGTGTGTGTGAGTGTTAGGTGTGTGTGAGTGTTAGGTGTGTGTGAGTGTTAGGTGTGTGAGTGTTAGGTGTGTGAGTGTTAGGGGTGTGTGAGTGTTAGGTGTGTGAGTGTGTGTGTTAGGTGTGTGTGTGTGTTAGGTGTGTGTGAGTGTTAGGTGTGTGTGAGTGTTAGGTGTGTGTGTGTGAGTGTTAGGTGTGTGAGTGTTAGGTGTGAGTGAGTGTTAGGTGTGTGTGAGTGTTAGGTGTGTGTGTGTTAGGTGTGTGTGAGTGTTAGGTGTGTGTGAGTGTTAGGTGTGTGTGAGTGTTAGTGTGGTGTGTAGGTGTGTGTGTGTGAGTGTTAGGTGTGTGTGAGTGTTAGGTGTGTGTGTGTTAGGTGTGTGTGTTAGGGTGTGTGAGTGTTAGGTGGTGTGAGTGTTAGGTGTGTGTGAGTGTTAGGTGTGTGTGAGTGTTAGGTGTGTGTGTGTTAGGTGTGTGTGAGTGTTAGGTGTGTGTGTGTGTTAGGTGGGGTGAGTGTTAGGTGTGTGTGAGTGTTAGGTGTGGTGAGTGTTAGGTGTGTGTGAGTGTTAGGTGTGTGTGAGTGTTAGGTGTGTGAGTGTTAGGGGTGTGTGAGTGTTAGGTGTGTGTGAGTGTTAGTGTGTGTGTGTTAGGTGTGTGTGTGGTTAGGTGTGTGTGAGTGTTAGGTGTGTGGTGTGAGTGTTAGGTGTGTGTGAGTGTTAGGTGTGTGTGAGTGTTAGGTGTGTGGTGTGTGAGTGTTAGTGTGTGAGTGTTAGGTGTGAGTGAGTGTTAGGTGTGTGTGAGTGTTAGGTGTGTGTGTGTTAGGTGTGTGAGTGTTAGGTGTGTGTGAGTGTTAGGTGTGTGTGTGTAGGTGTGTGTGTGAGTGTTAGGTGTGTGTGAGTGTTAGGTGTGTGTGAGTGTTAGGTGTGTGTGAGTGTTAGGTGTGTGTGTTAGGTGTGTGTGAGTGTTAGGTGTGTGTGGTGTTAGGGTGTGTGAGTGTTAGGTGTGTGTGTGTTAGGTGTGTGTGAGTGTTAGTGTGTGTGTGTTAGGTGGGTGTGAGTGTTAGGTGTGTGTGAGTGTTAGGTGTGTGGAGTGTTAGGTGTGTGTGAGTGTTAGGTGTGTGTGAGTGTTAGGTGTGTGTGAGTGTTAGGTGTGAGTGAGTGTTAGGTGTGAGTGTTAGGTGTGTGTGTGTGTTAGGTGTGTGTGAGTGTTAGGTGTGTGTGAGTGTTAGGTGTGAGTGTTAGGTGTGAGTGTTAGGTGGTGTGAGTGTTAGGTGTGTGTGAGTGTTAGGTGTGTGTGAGTGTTAGGTGTGTGTGAGTGTTAGGTGTGAGTGTTAGGTGTGTGTTAGGTGTGTGTGAGTGTAGGTGTGTGGTGTTAGGTGTGTGTGAGTGTTAGGTGTGTGTGAGTGTTAGGTGTGTGTGTGTGTGAGTGTTAGGTGTGTGTGAGTGTGTAGGTGTGTGAGTGTTAGGTGTGTGAGTGTTAGGTGTGAGTGTTAGGTGTGTGAGTGTTAGGTGTGTGTAGGAGTCTGTGTGTGTGTGAGTCTTAGGTGTGTGTGTTAGGTGTGTAGTAGTCTGTGTGTGAGTGTTAGGTGTGTGTGAGTGTTAGGTGTGTGTGAGTGTTAGGTGTGTGTGAGTGAGTGTTAGGTGTGTGTAGGAGTCTGTGTGTGTGTTAGGTGTGTGTGAGTGTTAGGTGTGTGTTAGGTGTGTGTGAGTGTTAGGTGTGTGTAGCTGTGTGAGTGTGTAGGTGTGTGTGTGTAGGTGTGTGTAGGAGTCTGTGTGTGTGAGTGTTAGGTACTTTGTTGTTTGCGATCCAGAACAGAACATCCCGGTTGACACACCTGGAGGCATCATTACCACACGGCGATTCGCTCAGCTACCCCTGACGCAAATATCTGCG
>NW_026892246.1:0-14308 GCF_015708825.2 Lethenteron reissneri | reverse complement strand
AATAACAGCGTGTAATAATAACAGCGGTAATAATAAACAGCGAGTAATAAAACAGCGAGTAATAATAACAGCGTGTAATAATACAGAGTGTAAAATAACAGCGTGTAATAAAACAGCGTGTAATATAACAGCGTGTAATAATAACAGCGTGTAATATAACAGCGTGTAATAATAACAGCGTGTAATAATAACAGCGTGTAATAATAACAGAGTGTAATAATAACAGCGTGTAATAATAACAGCGAGTAATAATAAACAGGGTAATAATAAAAGCGTGTAATAATAACAGCGTGCAATAATAAACCGAGTGTAATAATAACAGCGTGTAATAATAACAGCGAGTAATATAACAGCGGTAATAATAACAGCGTGTAATAATACAGCGTGTAATAATAACAGCGTGTAATAATAACAGCGTGTAATATAACGCGTGTAATAATAAAGCGGTAATAATAACAGGTGTATAAAAACAGCTGTAATAATACGCGTGTAATAAAACAGCGTGTAATAATAACCAGTGGTAATAATAACAGCGTGTAATAATAAACAGCGTGTAATAATAACAGCGTGTAATAATACCAGCAGTGTAATAATAACAGCGTGTAATAATAACAGCGTGTAATAATAACAGCGTGTAATAATAACAGTGAGTATAATAAAACAGCGTGTAATAATAACAGCGTGTAATAATACAGCGTGTAATAATAACAGCGTGTAATAATAACAGCGTGTAATAATAACAGTGTAATAATAACAGCGTGTAATAATAACAGCGAGTAATAAAACGTGTAATAATAACAGCGTGTAATAATAACAGCGAGTAATAAAACAGCGTGTAAGAATAACAGCGGTAATAATAAACAGCGTGTAATAATAACAGCGTGTAAATAACAGGTTAATAATAACAGCGAGTAATAATAACAGCGTGTAATAATAACAGCGTGTAATAATAACAGCGTGTAATAATAACAGAGTGTAATAATAAAATAATAATAACAGCGTGTAATAATAACAGCGTGTAATATAATAACAGTGTAATAATAACAGCGTGTAATAATAACAGCGTGTAATAATAAGTGTGTAATAATCAGCGTGTAATAATAACAGCGTGTAATAATAACAGTGTGTAATAATAACAGCGTGTAATAATAACAGCGTGTAATAATAAAGCGTGTAATAATAACAGCGTGTAATAATAACAGCGTGTAATAATAACAGCGTGTAATAATAACAGCGTGTAATAATAACAGCGTGTAATAATAACAGCGTGTAATAATAACAGCGTGTAATAATAACAGGTGTAATAATAACAGCGTGTAATAATAACAGCGTGTAATAATAACAGAGTGTAATAATAACAGCGTGTAATAATAACAGCGTGTAATAATAACAGCGTGTAATAATAACAGGTGTAATAATAACAGCGTGTAATAATAACAGCGTGTAATAATAACAGCGTGTAATAACAGGTGTAATAATAACAGGTGTATAATAACAGCGTGTAATAATAACAGCGTGTAATAATAACAGCGTGTAATAATAACAGCGTGTAATAATAACAGCGTGTAATAATAACAGGTGTAATAATAACAGCGTGTAATAATAACAGTGTGTATAATAACAGGTGTAATAATAACAGCGTGTAATAATAACAGCGTGAATAATAACAGCGTAATAATAACAGCGTGTAATAATAACAGCGTGTAATAATAACAGCGTGTAATAATAACAGCGTGTAATAATAACAGCGTGTAATAATAACAGCGTGTAATAATAACAGCGTGTAATAATAACAGCGTGTAATAATAACAGCGTGTAATAATAACAGCGTGTAATAATAACAGAGTGTAATAATAACAGCGTGTAATAATAACAGCGTGTAATAATAACAGCGTGTAATAATAACAGCGTGTAATAAAACAGCGTGTAATAATAACAGCGTGTAATAATAACAGCGTGTAATAATAACAGCGAGTAATAATAACAGCGTGTAATAATAACAGCGTGTAATAATAACAGCGTGTAATAACAGCGTGTAATAATAACAGCGTGTAATAATAACAGCGTAATAATAAACAGCGTGTAATAATAAACAGCGTGTAATAATAACAGCGTGTAATAATAACAGCGTGTAATAATAACAGCGTGTAATAATAACAGCGTGTAATAATAACAGTGTAATAATAACAGCGTGTAATAATAACAGCGTGTAATAATAACAGAGTGTAATAATAACAGCGTGTAATAATAACAGCGTGTAATAAAAAAAATAAACATACAAATAATAACACAAATAAAACAGCAAAAAAAAAAAAAAACACAAAAAAAAAAAAAAAAAAATAAAACAAAAAAAAAAACAGCAATAATAACAGTGTAATAATAACAGCGTGTAATAATAACAGCGTGTAATAATAACAGGTGTAATAATAACAGCGTGTAATAATAACAGCGTGTAATAATAACAGCGTGTAATAATAACAGCGTGTAATAATAACAGCGTGTAATAATAACAGCGTGTAATAATAACAGCGTGTAATAATAACAGCGTGTAATAATAACAGCGTGTAATTAACAGCGTGTAATAATAACAGCGTGTAATAATAACAGCGTGTAATAATAACAGCGTGTAATAATAACAGCGTGTAATAATAACAGCGTGTAATAATAACAGCGTGTAATAATAACAGCGTGTAATAATAACAGCGAGTAATAATAACAGCGAGTAATAATAACAACGTGTAATAATAACAGCGTGTAATAATAACAGCGTGTAATAATAACAGCGTGTAATAATAACAGCGTGTAATAATAACAGCGTGTAATAATAACAGCGTGTAATAATAACAGCGTGTAATAATAACAGCGTGTAATAATAACAGCGTGTAATAATAACAGCGTGTAATAATAACAGCGAGTAATAATAACAGCGTGTAATAATAACAGCGTGTAATAATAACAGCGTGTAATAATAACAGCGTGTAATAAACAGCGTGTAATAATAACAGCGTGTAATAATAACAGCGTGTAATAATAACAGCGTGTAATAATAACAGCGTGTAATAATAACAGCGTGTAATAATAACAGCGTGTAATAATAACAGCGTGTAATAATAACAGCGGTAATAATAAACAGCGTGTAATAATAACAGCGTGTAATAATAACAGCGTGTAATAATAACAGCGTGTAATAATAACAGCGTGTAATAATAACAGCGTGTAATAAAACAGTGTAATAATAACAGCGTGTAATAATAACAGCGTGTAATAATAACAGCGTGAATAATAACAGCGTGTAATAATAACAGCGTGTAATAATAACAGGTGTAATAATAACAGCGTGTAATAATAACAGCGTGTAATAATAACAGCGTGTAATAATAACAGCGTGTAATAATAACAGCGTGTAATAATAAACGTGTAATAATAACAGCGTGTAATAATAACAGCGTGTAATAATAACAGCGTGTAATAATAACAGCGTGTAATAATAACAGCGTGTAATAATAACAGTGTAATAATAACAGCGAGTAATAATAACAGCGTGTAATAATAACAGCGTGTAATAATAACAGCGTGTAATAATAACAGCGTGTAATAATAACAGGTGTAATAATAACAGCGTGTAATAATAACAGCGTGTAATAATAACAGCGAGTAATAATAACAGCGTGTAATAATAACAGCGTGTAATAATAACAGCGTGTAATAATAACAGCGTGTAATAATAACAGTGTAATAATAACAGCGTGTAATAATAACAGCGTGTAATAATAACAGCGTGTAATAATAACAGCGTGTAATAATAACAGCGTGTAATAATAACAGCGTGTAATAATAACAGCGAGTAATAATAACAGCGTGTAATAATAACAGCGTGTAATAATAACACGTGTAATAATAACAGCGTGTAATAATAACAGCGTGTAATAATAACAGCGTGTAATATAACACGTGTAATAATAACAGCGTGTAATAATAACAGCGTGTAATAATAACAGCGTGTAATAATAACACGTGTAATAATAACACGTGTAATAATAACAGCGTGTAATAATAACAGCGTGTAATAATAACAGCGTGTAAATACAACGTGTAATAATAACAGCGTGTAATAACAGCGTGTAATAATAACAGCGTGTAATAATAACACGTGTAATAATAACACGTGTAATAATAACAGCGTGTAATAATAACAGCGTGTAATAATAACAGCGTGTAATAATAACAGCGTGTAATAATAACAGCGTGTAATAATAACAGCGAGTAATAATAACAGCGTGTAATAATAACAGCGTGTAATAATAACAGCGTGTAATAATAACAGCGTGTAATAATAACAGCGTGTAATAATAACAGCGTGTAATAATAACAGCGAGTAATAATAACAGCGTGTAATAATAACACGTGTAATAATAACAGCGTGTAATAATAACAGCGTGTAATAATAACACGTGTAATAATAACAGCGTGTAATAATAACAGCGTGTAATAATAACAGCGTGTAATAATAACAGCGTGTAATAATAACAGCGTGTAATATAACAGCGTGTAATAATAACAGCGAGTAATAATAACAGCGTGTAATAATAACAGCGTGTAATAATAACAGCGTGTAATAATAACAGCGGTAATAATAACAGCGTGTAATAATAACAGCGTGTAATAATAACAGCTGTAATAAACACGTGTAATAATAACAGCGTAATAATAACAGCGTGTAATAATAACAGCGTGAATAATAACAGCGTGTAATAATAACAGCGTGTAATAATAACAGCGTGTAATAATAACAGCGTGTAATAATAACAGCGTGTAATAATAACAGCGTGTAATAATAACAGCGTGTAATAATAACAGCGTGTAATAATAACAGCGTGTAATAATAACAGCGTGTAATAATAACAGCGTGTAATAATAACAGCGTGTAATAATAACAGCGTGTAATAATAACAGCGTGTAATAATAACAGCGTGTAATAATAACAGCGTGTAATAATAACAGCGTGTAATAATAACAGTGGTAATAATAACAGCGTGTAATAATAACAGCGTGTAATAATAACAGCGTGTAATAATAACAGCGAGTAATAATAACAGGTGTAATAATAACAGCGTGTAATAATAACAGCGTGTAATAATAACAGCGTGTAATAATAACAGCGTGTAATAATAACAGCGTGTAATAATAACAGCGTGTAATAATAACAGCGTGTAATAATAACAGCGTGTAATAATAACAGCGTGTAATAATAACAGCGTGTAATAATAACAGCGTGTAATAATAACAGCGTGTAATAATAACAGCGTGTAATAATAACAGCGTGTAATAATAACAGCGTGTAATAATAACAGCGTGTAATAATAACAGCGTGTAATAATAACAGCGTGTAATAATAACAGCGTGTAATAATAACAGCGTGTAATAATAACAGCGTGTAATAATAACAGCGTGTAATAATGAAAGCGTGTAATAATAACAGCGTGTAATAATAACAGCGTGTAATAATAACAGCGTGTAATAATAACAGCGTGTAATAATAACAGCGTGTAATAATAACAGCGTGTAATAATAACAGCGAGTAATAATAACAGCGTGTAATAATAACAGCGTGTAATAATAACAGCGAGTAATAATAACAACGTGTAATAATAACAGCGTGTAATAATAACAGCGTGTAATAATAACAGCGTGTAATAATAACAGCGTGTAATAATAACAGCGAGTAATAATAACAGCGAGTAATAATAACAACGTGTAATAATAACAGCGTGTAATAATAACAGCGTGTAATAATAACAGCGAGTAATAATAACAGCGTGTAATAATAACAGCGTGTAATAATAACAGCGAGTAATAATAACAGCGAGTAATAATAACAGTGTGTAATAATAACAGCATGTAATAATAACAACGTGCAATAATAACAGCGTGTAATAATAACAGCGAGTAATAATAACAGCGTGTAATAATAACAGCGTGTAATAATAACAGCGAGTAATAATAACAGCGTGTAATAATAACAGCGTGTAATAATAACAGCGTGTAATAATAACAGCGTGTAATAATAACAGCGAGTAATAATAACAGCGTGTAATAATAACAGCGTGTAATAATAACAGCGTGTAATAATAACAGCGTGTAATAATAAAAGTGTAATAATAACAGCGTGTAATAATAACAGCGTGTAATAATAACAGCGTGTAATAATAACAGCGAGTAATAATAACAGCGTGTAATAATAACAGCGTGTAATAATAACAGCGTGTAATAATAACAGCGTGTAATAATAACAGCGTGTAATAATAACAGCGTGTAATAATAACAGCGTGTAATAATAACAGCGTGTAATAATAACAGCGTGTAATAATAACAGCGTGTAATAATAACAGCGTGTAATAATAACAACGTGTAATAATAACAGCGTGTAATAATAACAGCGTGTAATAATAACAGCGAGTAATAATAACAGCGTGTAATAATAACAACGTGTAATAATAACAGCGTGTAATAATAACAGCGTGTAATAATAACAACGTGTAATAATAACAGCGTGTAATAATAACAGCGTGTAATAATAACAGCGTGTAATAATAACAGCGTGTAATAATAAACGTGTAATAATAACAGCGTGTAATAATAACAGCGAGTAATAATAACAGCGTGTAATAATAACAGCGTGTAATAATAACAGCGTGTAATAATAACGTGTAATAATAACAGCGTGTAATAATAACAGCGTGTAATAATAACAGCGTGTAATAATAACAACGTGTAATAATAACAGCGAGTAATAATAACAGCGTGTAATAATAACAGCGTGTAATAATAACAGCGTGTAATAATAACAGCGTGAATAATAACAGCGTGTAATAATAACAGCGTGTAATAATAACAGCGTGTAATAATAACAGCGAGTAATAATAACAGCGTGTAATAATAACACGTGTAATAATAACACGTGTAATAATAACGTGTAATAATAACAGCGTGTAATAATAACAGCGTGTAATAATAACAGCGTGTAATAATAACGTGTAATAATAACAGCGTGTAATAATAACACGTGTATAATAACAGCGTGTAATAATAACAGCGTGTAATAATAACAACGAGTAATAATAACAGCGTGTAATAATAACAGCGTGTAATAATAACAGCGTGTAATAATAACAGCGAGTAATAATAACAGCGTGTAATAATAACAGCGTGTAATAATAACAGCGTGTAATAATAACAGCGTGTAATAATAACAGCGTGTAATAATAACAGCGTGTAATAATAACAGCGTGTAATAATAACAGCGTGTAATAATAACAGCGTGAATAATAACAGCGTGTAATAATAACAGCGTGTAATAATAACAGCGTGTAATAATAACAGCGTGTAATAATAACAGCGTGTAATAATAACAGCGTGTAATAATAACAGCGAGTAATAATAACAGCGTGTAATAATAACAGCGTGTAATAATAACAGCGTGTAATAATAACAGCGTGTAATAATAACAACGTGTAATAATAACAGCGTGTAATAATAACAGCGTGTAATAATAACAGCGTGTAATAATAACAGCGTGTAATAATAACAGCGTGTAATAATAACAGCGTGTAATAATAACAGCGTGTAATAATAACAGCGTGTAATAATAACACGTGTAATAATAACAGCGTGTAATAAAACAGCGTGAATAATAACAGCGTGTAATAATAACAGCGTGTAATAATAACAGCGAGTAATAATAACAGCGTGTAATAATAACAGCGTGTAATAATAACAGCGAGTAATAATAACAGCGTGTAATAATAACAGCGTGTAATAATAACAGCGTGTAATAAAAAGCGTGTAATAATAACAGCGTGTAATAATAACAGCTGTAATAATAACAGCGTGTAATAATAACAGCGTGTAATAATAACAGTGTAATAATAACAGCGTGTAATAATAACAGCGTGTAATAATAACAGCGTGTAATAATAACAGCGTGTAATAATAACAGCGTGTAATAATAACAGCGTGTAATAATAACAGCGTGTAATAATAACAGTGTAATAATAACAGCGTGTAATAATAACAGCGTGTAATAATAACAGCGTGTAATAATAACAGCGTGTAATAATAACAGCGTGTAATAATAACAGTGTGTAATAATAACAGCGTGTAATAATAACAGCGAGTAATAATAACGTGTAATAATAACAGCGTGTAATAATAACAGCGAGTAATAATAACAGCGTGTAATAATAACAGCGAGTAATAATAACAGCGTGTAATAATAACAGCGTGTAATAATAACAGCGTGTAATAATAACAGCGAGTAATAATAACAGCGTGTAATAATAACAGCGTGTAATAATAACAGCGAGTAATAATAACAGCGTGTAATAATAACAGCGTGTATAATAACAGCGTGATAATAACAGCGTGTAATAATAACAGCGTGTAATAATAACAGCGTGTAATACAGTGTGTAATAATAACAGCGAGTAATAATAACAGCGTGTAATAATAACAGGTGTAATAATAACAGCGTGTAATAATAACAGCGTGTAATAATAACACGTGTAATAATAACAGCGTGTAATAATAACAGCGTGTAATAATAACAGCGTGTAATAATAACAGCGTGTAATAATAACAGCGTGTAATAATAACAGCGTGTAATAATAACAGTGTAATAATAACAGCGTGTAATAATAACAGCGTGTAATAATAACAGCGTGTAATAATAACAGCGTGTAATAAACAGCGTGTAATAATAACAGCGTGTAATAATAACAGCGTGTAATAATAACAGCGTGTAATAATAACAGCGTGTAATAATAACAGCGAGTAATAATAACAGCGTGTAATAATAACAGTGTGTAATAATAACAGCGTGTAATAATAACAGCGTGTAATAATAACAGCGTGTAATAATAACAGCGAGTAATAATAACAGCGTGTAATAATAACAGCGTGTAATAATAACAGCGTGTAATAATAACAGCGAGTAATAATAACAGTGTGTAATAATAACAGCGTGTAATAATAACAGCGTGTAATAATAACAGCGTGTAATAATAACAGCGAGTAATAATAACAGCGTGTAATAATAACAGCGTGTAATAATAACAGCGTGTAATAATAACAGCGTGTAATAATAACAGCGTGTAATAATAACAGCGTGTAATAATAACAGCGTGTAATAATAACAGCGTGTAATAATAACAGCGAGTAATAATAACAGCGTGTAATAATAACAGCGTGTAATAAAACAGCGTGTAATAATAACAGCGTGTAATAATAACAGCGTGTAATAATAACAGCGTGTAATAATAACAGCGTGTAATAATAACAGCGTGTTAATAACAGCGTGTAATAATAACAGCGTGTAATAATAACAGCGTGTAATAATAACAGTGTAATAATAACAGCGTGTAATAATAACAACGTGTAATAATAACAGCGTGTAATAATAACAGCGTGTAATAATAACAGCGTGTAATAATAACAGCGTGTAATAATAACGTGTAATAATAACAGCGTGTAATAATAACAGCGTGTAATAATAACAGCGTGTAATAATAACAACGTGTAATAATAACAGCGTGTAATAATAACAGCGTGTAATAATAACAGCGTGTAATAATAACAGCGTGATAATAACAGCGTGTAATAATAACAGCGTGTAATAATAACAGCGTGTAATAATAACAGCGAGTAATAATAACAGCGTGTAATAATAACAGCGTGTAATAATAACAGCGTGTAATAATAACAGCGTGTAATAATAACAGCGTGTAATAATAACAGCGTGTAATAATAACAGCGTGTAATAATAACAGCGTGTAATAATAACAGCGTGTAATAATAACAGCGTAATAATAACAGCGTGTAATAATAACAGCGTGTAATAATAACAGCGTGTAATAATAACAGCGTGTAATAATAACAGCGTGTAATAATAACAGCGGTAATAATAACAGCGTGTAATAATAACAGCGTGTAATAATAACAGCGTGTAATAATAACAGCGAGTAATAATAACAGCGAGTAATAATAACACGTGTAATAATAACACGTGTAATAATAACAGCGTGTAATAATAACAGCGTGTAATAATAACAACGTGTAATAATAACAGCGTGTAATAATAACAGCGTGTAATAATAACAGCGTGTAATAATAACAGCGTGTAATAATAACAGCGTGTAATAATAACAGCGTGTAATAATAACAGCGAGTAATAATAACAGCGTGTAATAATAACAGCGTGTAATAATAACAGCGTGTAATAATAACAGCGTGTAATAATAACAGCGTGTAATAATAACAGCGTGTAATAATAACAGCGTGTAATAATAACAGCGTGTAATAATAACAGCGTGTAATAATAACAGCGTGTAATAATAACAGCGTGTAATAATAACAGCGTGTAATAATAACAGCGAGTAATAATAACAGCGTGTAATAATAACAGCGTGTAATAATAACAGCGTGTAATAATAACAGCGTGTAATAATAACAGCGTGTAATAATAACAGCGTGTAATAATAACAGCATGTAATAATAACAGCGTGTAATAATAACAGCGTGTAATAATAACAGCGTGTAATAATAACAGCGTGTAATAATAACAGCGTGTAATAATAACAGCGTGTAATAATAACAGCGTGTAATAATAACAGCGTGTAATAATAACAGCGTGTAATAATAACAGCGTGTAATAATAACAGCGTGTAATAATGACAACGTGTAATAATAACAGCGTGTAATAATAACAGCGTGTAATAATAACAGCGTGTAATAAACAACGTGTAATAATAACAGCGTGTAATAATAACAGGTGTAATAATAACAGCGAGTAATAATAACAGCGTGTAATAATAACAGCGTGTAATAATAACAGCGTGTAATAATAACAGCGTGTAATAATAACAGCGTGTAATAATAACAGCGGTAATAATAACAGCGTGTAATAATAACAGCGAGTAATAATAACAGCGTAATAATAACAGCGTGTAATAATAACACGTGTAATAATAACAGCGTGTAATAATAACAGTGTAATAATAACAGCGTGTAATAATAACAGCGTGTAATAATAACAGCGTGTAATAATAACAGCGTGTAATAATAACAGCGTGTAATAATAACAGCGTGTAATAATAACAGCGAGTAATAATAACAGCGTGTAATAATAACAGCGTGTAATAAAACGTGTAATAATAACAGCGTGTAATAATAACAGCGTGTAATAAACACGTGTAATAATAACACGTGTAATAATAACAGCGTGTAATAATAACAGCGTGTAATAATAACAGCGTGTAATAATAACAACGTGTAATAATAACACGTGTAATAATAACAGCGTGTAATAATAACAGCGTGTAATAATAACAGCGTGTAATAATAACACGTGTAATAATAACAGCGTGTAATAATAACAGCGTGTAATAATAACACGTGTAATAATAACACGTGTAATAATAACACGTGTAATAATAACAGCGTGTAATAATAACAGCGTGTAATAATAACAGCGTGTAATAATAACAGCGTGTAATAATAACAGCGTGTAATAATAACAGCGAGTAATAATAACAGCGTGTAATAATAAAAGTGTATAATAACAACGTGTAATAATAACAGCGTGTAATAATAACAGCGTGTAATAATAACAGCGTGTAATAATAACAGCGAGTAATAATAAACGTGTAATAATAACAGCGTGTAATAATAACAGCGTTAATAAAACAGCGTGTAATAATAACAACGTGTAATAATAACAGCGTGTAATAATAACAGCGTGTAATAATAACACGTGTAATAATAACAACGTGTAATAATAAACGTGTAATAATAACAGCGTGTAATAATAACAGCGAGTAATAATAACAGCGTGTAATAATAACAGTGTAATAAAACAGCGTGTAATAATAACAGCGAGTAATAATAACAGCGTGTAATAATAACAGCGTGTAATAATAACAGCTGTAATAATAACGTGTAATAATAACAGCGTGTAATAATAACAGCGTGTAATAATAACAGCGTGCAATAATAACAGTGTAATAATAACAGCGTGTAATAATAACAGCGTGTAATAATAACGTGTAATAATAACAGCGTGTAATAATAACAGCGTGTAATAATAACAGCGTGTAATAATAACAGTGTGTAATAATAACAGCGAGTAATAATAACAGCGTGTAATAATAACAGCGAGTAATAATAACAGCGAGTAATAATAACAGCGTGTAATAATAACAGCGTGTAATAATAACAGCGTGTAATAATAACAGCGTGTAATAATAACAGCGTGTAATAATAACAGTGTGTAATAATAACAGCGTGTAATAATAACAGTGTGTAATAATAACAGTGTGTAATAATAACAGCGAGTAATAATAACAGCGTGTAATAATAACAGCGTGTAATAATAACAGCGTGTAATAATAACAGCGTGTAATAATAACAGCGTGTAATAATAACAGCGTAATAATAACAGCTGTAATAATAACAGTGTGTAATAATAACAGCGTGTAATAATAACAGAGTGTAATAATAACAGCGTGTAATAATAACAGCGTGAATAATAACAGCGTGTAATAATAACAGCGTGTAATAATAACAGCGTGTAATAATAACAGGTGTAATAACAGCGTGTAATAATAACAGCGTGTAATAATAACAGCGTGTAATAATAACAGAGTGTAATAATAACAGCGTGTAATAATAACAGCGTAATAATAACAGCGTGTAATAATAACAGCGTGTAATAATAACAGCGTGTAATAATAACAGCGTGTAATAATAACAGCGTGTAATAATAACAGTGTGTAATAATAACAGCGTGTAATAATAACAGTGTAATAATAACAGCGTGTAATAATAACAGCGTGTAATAATAACAGCGTGTAATAATAACAGCGTGTAATAATAACAGCGTGTAATAATAACAGCGTGTAATAATAACAGCGTGTAATAATAACAGCGTGTAATAATAACAGCGTGTAATAATAACAGAGTGTAATAATAACAGCGTGTAATAATAACAGCAAGTAATAATAACAGCGTGTAATAATAACAGCGTGTAATAATAACAGCGTGTAATAATAACAGCGTGTAATAATAACAGCGTGTAATAATAACAGTGTGTAATAATAACAGCGTGTAATAATAACAGAGTGTAATAATAGCAGCGTGTAAT
This sequence comes from Lethenteron reissneri, assembly GCF_015708825.2. Classification (NCBI taxonomy): domain Eukaryota; kingdom Metazoa; phylum Chordata; class Hyperoartia; order Petromyzontiformes; family Petromyzontidae; genus Lethenteron; species Lethenteron reissneri. Next base: position 1,113 of record NW_026892246.1, on the reverse strand, counting down.
AATAACAGCGTGTAATAATAACAGTGTGTAATAATAACAGCGAGTAATAATAGCAGCGTGTAATAATAACAGCGTGTAATAATAACAGTGTGTAATAATAACAGCGAGTAGTGGCAGTAATACAAATGAAGAGAGGGCGAATGATAGAGGGGTGCCAAAAAGCCCGAATGATCTTAGAAATGAAGCTCCACCATTCACCTCTGTTGACACAGTTCTGATTCCAGAACCTTCACTGCCTTCAAGGCGTCTTTAAGGTCATTCTTCAAGGCACAATCTTTTGCTTTCATTCCGTTGAGTTCACTCTGAAATCGAACGACACCCAAGACGTCACGCCAGATTGACGCGAACGGCACGTTTCTGCGCACAAAAGAGCACAATTCTAACGCGCGTTCGCCAACAACTTAACGGGGAAATGTAGCACAGGTTAATTTTACGATAGATTTAAGAAACATTTTAAATACCTTGCTTTCACCATTGGAACCTCATTTGCCAGTAAAAAATATATGATAATTGTTTTTTTACCCTTTTATCTGGCAACAAAACTGACACCTTTTTTGTTGCCAGATAAAAGGGTAAAAAAAACAATTATCATATTTTTTACTGGCAAATGAGGTTCCAATGGTGTAAATGCTTCACCCCGAGCTCTCATACTCTGATGGTGCATTGTCTTTGAGTTGTGCGCCTTTTGGCGTCATCTGGTCCAACACCATGTGAGACTAGGCTCTAAGAAAAGCTGTCTCGGGCGTGGACAGTGCATACATTATCAGAATTATATTTTTTGTTTGCATTATGACTGCAGGTATTGTGGTCTATGCAAACATGACTCCTTGTAAAAAAGGTGTCAGTTTTGTTGCCAGATGGAAGGGTAAAAAAACAATTATCATACCTCGCTTTCGTTCATCAGCGTTCTCGTGGCGGCCATCTGCTGTCCCAGCTGACGGGTGGTTTCTTGGAATGAAGCTCTCTCTTGTTCGAACCTGTCCAAAGATTCCTTCACACAAGACACGGCACGAAATCAACACCCCTCCTACGATACCCCCAACGTATTTATTGCACACGATGGCCGGAGCGCTCTCGGATGCCGTCTGAACGTTCCGTTTCTCCCCACCCCCC
>NW_026892245.1:0-13693 GCF_015708825.2 Lethenteron reissneri | reverse complement strand
TGTTCAAGCAGTTAAAACACAAAACTTACCATGTGTCATGCACAAAAAACTATCATTCTGTTTTAAACACACGCACCAATCATCGATTCTTTCAATGCTCCGTCTACAAATAGTCCTTCACATCAGGTACATGCATCTAACTTTCACCTCCTCTTCACTCCCCCCCCAACACAATGTGTGAAATTTATATTATACGGTCCCTACATAATTACATTATACCCATTAAACTGCATTATTGTTGCACGGGGGGGGGGGTAGGGGACGACACCCGTAGCCAGCCGCATGCCTGCTAGGCAATTTAGGCGACGCCGGAGGCTCTGCGCAGTACTACGCCTCCACACCCCACCCGTGTCAAGCGACGACTTTGTGCTATTAACTCCATGTACCCAGCCTTGCCCGGGGCCAAAATACATTTTATATCGTATGAAAACTTTAAAACATTACAGAGCAATGACAAAACAACTGTGTCATTACTTTTTAACCCCATGTGCCAACAATCTATTCTTTAAATGTTCACTGTACAAATAGTCATTCACCTGGGTGAGCGAACTGCCAGTATATAATGTACACTGTACCATTTCATTCAATTGGGTGACTAAACTGCCAGTCTATAATGTAGACTGCAGCCTGCTCATGACGCTGCCTCAGTGTACTGACAGTCTATAATGTACACTCTTGCCTACTTATGAAGATGAGTGGGTGTACTGCCAGTCTATAATGTTGACTGTAGCCTGCTTCTTAAGTTAAGTTAGTCATTTTGTAACACGTAGGCTTTCGCAAACATTATTAATAAACACCGTTATTGCCTTTAGATCACCTTATTTACTAATGTGTTGTAACACTCCACCACCCCACACGGCCCAATCAGTACTAAAGTGTCCCGTTGATGAAACAATCATAGTTCACTGCTTTACGCCACTGGTGTGTTCAAGCGTTACAACACTACAATTACCATTTAGGATTGGAAAACAAATGTATCATTATGTTTAAACCCCACGCACCAATAATCGATTCTTCACATCTTCACTGTACTCATTGTCATTCAGCTGGGTGAGCGTACTGCCACTCTATCATGTACACTGTAGCCTGCTTATTAAGCTCGGTGCTTGTACTGCCGTCTATCATGTACACTGTAGCCTGGTTAATAAGTAAAGTCAGTCATCATTTGTAACACGTACGCTTTGCCAAACATTAATAACAAACAACCTTATTGCCTTTACATCGCCTTCTTTATTAATGTGTTCTAACCCTCCACCACCCCCCACGGCCAATCACTAAGAAGTGTCCCGTTCATAAAAGACTAATAGTTCACTGCTTTAGCCCACCGGTGTGTTCAAGCGTCAAACCACGAAAATTACCATTTCAGAGTAGGACGTTTCGCTTATGCTCGAGATGACCATCGAGATGACCATTGAGATGACCATTGAGCTGATCATGGAGATGATCATGGAGATGACCATCGAGATGATCATCGATATGATCATGGAGATGACCATCGAGATGATCATAGAGATGACCATGGAGATGACGATCGAGATGACCATCGAGATGATCATGGAGATGATCATGGAGATGACCATCGAGATGATCATAGAGATGACCATGGAGATGACGATCGAGATGACCATCGAGATGATCATGGCAGTGATCATGGAGATGACCATCTAGATGATCATGGAGATGACCATGGAGATGACCATCGAGATGATCATGGAGATGACCATGGAGATGACCATCGAGATGATCGTGGAGATGATTATGGAGATTGACATGGAGATGACCATCGAGATGACCATGGAGATGACCATCGAGATGACCATGGAGATGATCATCGATATCATGGAGATGACCATCGATATCATCATGGAGATGACCATGGAGATGACCATCGAGATCACCATCGAAATGATCATGGAGATGATCATGGAGATGATCATGGAGATGACCATCGAGATGTTCATGGAGATAAGCATGGAGATGACCATCGAGATGACCATCGATATGATCATGGAGATGATCATGAAGATGACCATCAAGATGACCATGGAGATGACCATCGAGATGACCATGGAGATGATAATCGATGAGAAAATGGAAATGACCATGGAGATGATGATGGAGACATGATAATGGAGATAATCATAATTGAGATGATCATCGACATCATAATGGAGACGATCATAGATATGATAATGGAGATGATCATCGAGATGATCATGGAAATTACCATCGATATATTCATGGAGTTGACAATGGAGATCATGAAAATGACCATGGAGATCATGGAGATGGCCCTCGAAATGACCGTGAAGATAATGGAGATGATCATAGACATGATCATCAAGATGGCTATCGAAATGATGACCGTGGAGGTGACCACAGATGATCAGAGGTGGCCTTCAATGAGATGACTATCGAGGTGATGACCACGGAGGTTTAGGCTCTCGGTATCGCCCCTCCACCACCTCCGCCCCGCCCCCCTCCACACGTGGCCACGCGTGGCCGTGTATGCGCACGGGCGCGTGTGGCTGTGTCGCTCTGTACACGTGTGTTCGTGGCGGCATCGTCGTCCGTCATCTCAGCGCTGTGATCGTCGCCGTAGCCCGTCGCCGCTCTCGTGCCGTCTCGTGTTGTCCGTCCGTGTGTGCGTCTCTCGTGTTCTCCAAGCGCCTCTTCTTTTACACCACGATCGCTCTCGCCCTCAATGATTATGAAACGCGCGGGGCAGGGAGGTGGGTTTTATACCGTCGACGCAAAACGTTTCGAGGGCGTGGTATCGTTTAGCTGTAGGAGCTTGGGTGGGATAGGGGGTTGTTTTTTTTAATCGATTATGATGATTACGACGATGGTAACGATGATGGGTTTTGTTACACGAAGGCTGCGTGCGCTCAGCACCAGAAATGGGGTTAAGGGGGGGTGTATAGGTTTTTTTTTACAGACGGCACTTCCAAAAATAACGTGTTCTCTCGTCTGTGTTTTGTACATATTCTGTTTCGAATAAAAAGTACACACGCGTCCCGCAGAGTCTGTCGTCGTGGTGGTGGCTGACACGGTCGCATCGCAAGGCTCCTGTTGCTCACTCCTCCTTGATGGTCATTCCCAGGCGAGGCAGCACGCTGCTGTTTGGCCGTCACGAGTCGTGGAACCAATTTTGAATTCACGAGCAATTTATTTTTAACACGCGACAGGACGCCGCTTTCCGCACGGACGGGCCGTTGTATTTTTCTAATTTGGTAAATGATAGTAAAAAACATCTATCTTAATTTCAAGAGCCGCCATGCCACGTGAATACAAGACGGTGGGTCCTTAATAAATAACGGCACGAAGCGGTCGCTTAAAGCGTCGCATGCGGCTCCAGAGCCGCAGGTTTGCCCGTTCCCTGACGGAGACGAATATGACCTCGCAACTCTCTTGCATGGAATAAAACGAGAAATACACGTTCCCAAAGAGGCTTTCAAGAGGGGGACACACGAATGTTGACGGCTAATCGCCCATTACAGGGGGCAACATCGGAGAGTTCTGCACGGTGTAGCCAACGCTACCCTCGCCAACATGCGGAGACAGGGAAGGGTTCCAGTCAATTGTTTCCACCTTCACCGTCACACACAGCTCCCTCCTTCACACACAACTCTCTCCTCTTCATCCACAGCTCTATGCTGCTGACGGGCCCTCGTCACCCCCATGGCCTCCTCTCCCATTCCCTCCCTTTAAACGCACCGCTTTGACATTGGCGTTTATTGCATGTTTCGGTGGAATTTATCCGAATGAGGTGTAAATCCTGATTCTAATATGTATACACATTTGATGGGTGCAGTCATTGTTAGCTGGGCCAAAGCCATCCACTCGTTAAACTCGAGAACCCGGTTCAATCACAGGCAGTGGCTGCAGCCCTCACTCCAACCCACGGTGTCAGTGGCGCCGGCTCGGCGCTAGGACCTCTGAGCTGCCCCAACCTCCTCGTGGCATCTCGAGCGGTGTGCCGCCACAAAGTTGTGCTAATTAGCAGGACCGACTCTTTGGTTCGGAGTGCCGTGAAGATCGAGCGAGCTCGAAAGTCTCCCGTTGGAACGAAAGGGGTTGAGACATCGCTGCTATCGAGTACGTGGATGAACCTCGGATTGATCGGGGCTGTGGCTCTCGCACAGATCTGGAAGATCGCCGGCGAAGGGTGGAACAGCACGGAATGAACGCCTCGTTCGAGACCCAAGCTTCAACCCCACACACCTCCTGGCATAGACAATCCTCTGCAAATACACCGCTGTCACCATGAACCGCACCAGAACATCAACGGAACGATGCGCACGTTTTAACGAATGGAACATTAGAGACGAGCCACAACACGAGCAGCAGAAGTGCGACTGTGGTCATGCAACTCAAGCTGTGGACCGTAGAGCAAACCCACACACACGTTGTGCTACATGGAGACTCGGAGAGACCCATAAGAGACTCGCAGAGAGAGAGGTACATTAAAGAGCAGCCACAGCGCGACTCAAGCTGTGGACCGTACAGTCAACCACCGTCGTCTCTTGCTCGAGGGAAAATGAGCTGACGTGACTGCAAGGCCACCTCGTGAGTCCTGTGTCTGTAGACAGACCACTGCTAGTGCAGTCGCATGCAGCTCAATGCGAAGCAGTGCTGGTTGAGATTACAAACTAAACTAAAGTATTTATATTTAAAATTACCAGGTAAGGCCCCACTAGCTATGTAGATTTTCTTTTTTCAGCAGCGACCTGGCTATCACAAATGATATCTCAACGAAGTGGCTTATCACGAAGACATGTATGGCAGACACAAAAAAAGAGACGCGTGTTTGTTAAATGTCGAGGGAAAACGGACCTGGAGACAAATCCACGCGATCACGGGCAGAGAGAAACCGCAAACTCCAAATATACAACAGCAGGCGTCAGAATCGGAACCGAACCCACGACCTCCTGTATACCACGCGAGGAAGTTAACATCTCCTCGCCACCGTGGCACCCCACACAAGTGAACGCCTCGACTGCCTCACAGTGGTAGGAGCTTATCAAATAGAAACAGATCAAGTGGCGTAGTCTCTTTCATATCTGTCTCTCCGCATACACTATATACATCACGAGCAACACATCCACGGGACCAGTTGTGTTGCCGGTATCGACATGGCGATGTCGGCAGAAGAGAGGCGTTTTACCCTTTCCGGAAATAACGCAGGAGGTGATAATTGGGTTTTTACCCTTCTATCTGGCAACAAAACTGACACCTTTTTACAAGGAGTCATGTTTGCATAGACCACAATACCTGCAGTCATGATGGAAACAAAAAACATAACTCTGATAATGTGCACTGTCCTTGAAGTTGATGGTCCACACCCGAGACAGCTTTCCTTAGAGCCTAGTCTCACATGGGTTGGACCAGATGATAAAAGGGTAAAAAGCCAATTATCATAATTTTTTACTGGCAAATGAAATTCCAATGGTGTAAACGCAGGAGGTGTCAAGACGCCCAAACACCAAATGGACTCACCGATTGCAAGGCGTCGAGTCTGCATTAACCGCACATTCACGGATTGGTGTTTGCATCGCATCTGTGCTGCCGATCGCCTCCTCGTGTCGTTGTTCTCTGGCCTGACAACTGGTGGGTGGGTCAAGGCCATGAAGGAGGACGTCTCTGCTGGAGGCCACTGTCGTGTCAGGGACAAGGCGTGCATCATCAGAGCACGTCGCTTTGGATGCTTGACCACAAGCGCGACGTGTGGTCAATGCAGACTCGATGCCCTGTAGTCGGGGTGTCTATTTGGTGTTTGCGCTTCGTAACACCTCCTGTGTTATTGTCGGAAAGGGTATGAAGACTTTTATATTTTAATCATCATCATGATGATAATTAAATTATATTGAAGCCGTTGAAGTAAACAGTGGTTTAAAATAAAATGTCACAATCAAATACTCGTGCTGCTTGATTCTCAGAAAACATCCAATCTTCTAGGAGACATAAACACTGACACGCATTAACAAGGGGCGAAGTTTCTCCAATGAACACGTGAATGCACATTTGAGCACACTGCACAGAGTTACACACTTCTGCAAACCTTGCACGTTACACACAAAAGAGAGCAGCATTATAGGATACAGAGCTACTATTGACCACGGTGATAATAGTAATAAGAGTAATAATCAGAGGAACTCGCTGACAGTCAAGACGATGGGGCCACGTGTATTCACTCTCCCTCCCGCCCCCGGCCGCCTCTGCCCACCCAGCAGCGGTCGCGTTGACCAGCGTCACTCACGGGGTGACGGTTGGTCACTCACGGGGGGGGGGGGGGGGGGAGATGGCACGAGCCCCCCCCCCTCGTGCCCCCCACGAGCCCCTCCCGTGCCCCCCACGTGCCTCTCGCGTCTCCAACGTTGTAACGATGACGAGGGACCACGTGCCGAGTTTGAATGTCGCCATGTTGATGATCGTGGTCGTTGCCAAGGGACACGACGGTCACGTGAGGCCCGTGACGGTCACAGAACTCCAGCACGGCGAGAAGACCAGACGTGTTTGTGTGATTCTGCGTCGTCCCTGCTCTCTTGAACGTGAACAGCGGCGACACTTTCAACAACCTGAGAATCCCATCGACCGATTATGCCACGAGAGCTTCCCCAAGGTGAGCGTCGGACTTTTAAAGGGGAATTATCAACATTTTTACCCCAAAAATGTCAATTTCTTCCCTGCACACGCACACACGCACAACACATACGAGACAGGCAGCACAGTAGAATAAGCTCAATGCTTATTTATATTCTAGATTTGATATTTTCGTGACTGCAGGGATCCATACTCTTTGGTTCTTTCGATAAAGTCACGGACTTCAGCAATTGTTTCTTGCTGTGGTTGTCCCACCTGATGACGGACACTTGTGTTGCGCCCGAAACGTCGTGATTTAATTTATTAAAATATATACCTACGTGACTCTAATTATATTGTACTAGATCTAGAATTAATATTGTACTAGCTTTACTACCCGGCGTCGCCCGGGACTTGGATTATTGTCTTGGATTAATACACGGAGGGTGAAGGGGGGGGGGGTGCGTGACGTCAGTATGCACACTGCGTGACGTCACTAGGCATACTGCGTGACGTCACCGCTCCCTGGCCGTGCAAAATGTATCATTATTGTGCCCCCCCCCCCCCCCCAAAATACAAAAGTCTATTTTTATATTTTTTCCCATTGCGTACTGTCTGGAAGTTACCCACATGCCAAATATCAAGTTTGTTGCATGTTGGGAAGTATGTTAAACATTTCGAACAGACACATTCAATAATGTACCGTTTTTGTATATAGATGAGGTAAAACGATCGTTAAAGTATTTATTCGTCCATATTTGGTCAGAAGACGACGTGACAATAAGTCGACAGCACGTCAACAGCTCTGCTGCGAAGGGAAACAGACACAATAGATGGCGCTGTTGAAGTGGGGCCATGACCCACGTGCACCTGCACCTGTGGAGGCCGCAGTGTCGCTATCGACACGGATCGTGCTGAGTGGTTGTGTTCTGGTGCAACCTGTTCACCACTGCCCACGCAGCAGCAGCAGCAGCACCACCCGTACGGTTTAATTGCGTGTTGGTCGCTTTAAATAACCAATCTCGCGATAAATAGTCACTCGAAAGGCTCGAAACGCCGAGCGGCCAGCAACCAGCAGCAACTTGTAAAGATCGCTCTGCGTGTGGGGTTTGGGGTTGGGCCAAGTGGTCGTTGTAGGCCGTGATTCGTGTCGGGGTGAAGCGGTCGCGTTGACAACCGTCACTCACGGGGAAGGGGCAATGGGGGGGGGGGGGGCAAAGGACCCCCTGAGCGACCAACCGTCACTCACGGGGGGGGGGGGGGGGGCAAAGGACCCCCGTGAGTGACCAACTGTCACACGGGGGGGGGGGGGGGGCAATGGACCACCCGTAAGTTACCAACCGTCACTCACCAATTCAAAATCATGAACTTTATTAATCGTGGATAAATCCGATGAGCTATAAAGCTCTTTTAAACGATTTCAGGAAATTACACCAATAACAACAAGTGAAAAGTATGAGAAAAGTAAGTTAATCCCGAAACGAAATGAGCTCCACTCTTTTTAAATCCTTTATATTAAGTTCACTTGCGCGCTTGCTTGCTTGCTTACGACCGTGCAAATCTTTCGGTCGTCTTTTTAACCCACTTCCCGTGATCCAATCGAGCTGACATTTTGCACACAGACTCGTTGTGCGTGACAATTTATTTTCGTGAAAAAAATGTTCCACTTTTTAGGATAAATAAAAATTCATATGTTATTTAAAATACCAATGTGATAAAAATGAAACTCTTACTCAAGAAAAACAGAAATGAGTAATAAAATGAAACCGATGCCACGCATGTAAAGGATTTATAGTGAAAAACTTTGTTTTTACGGGTTAATTTTTTTTATTAAACCAGGTGAAGCCCACTGAGCTATTTAGTTATTCAGAAGCGATCGACAGGCCCATGTCTGTCTCCAGTGGGAAATGTAGAGCCGTGTGTTTGTCCGCAGTGTAACATGTGATCGCTGTGCTTCTGCTTCTTCTTGCAGTTGGCGACCCCCGCGAGGGATCCCGCGGGGCTGTGCCCGGGACCCCCTCCCCGGATGAAGCCCGAGGCGCGGCGCGGGTCGCCGTGCCGGAGCTGACGGGAGCCGCGCAGGCGGCGGCGGGGCCGCGTCTGGGGGCGGAGCCTCAGGTGAGGGGGCGGGGCCCCGGGTGGCGGGCGGGGCGGGGCCCGCTGGCGCCACTCAGCCAATCACAACGCTGGGAGTGCACGAGTGGGGGGAATTGTTATTGGATCATGATCGGCGACGTTTCGGGCAATGGTCCTTGTGCAGAGCACGTCAACAGTTGTTAGACCCTTTTATAACGTGGCCTGTAGAGGGTGGCCCAAAAGTCAGGACACGCAAAGTTATTGTATTTATCTTAACAAATCACAAGAGGTCATTGAGTTTAATTTCAACAAATGTTAAAACTGATATCCATTACCATTTTGAAATGCATTTAGCACCTTTTTTAAATTACAGCTACCTTTTTTGCATGCATAACAACGAACTGAACTCGTTCGTCTTTAGTCAATGGCAACTTCTTTGAATATTTTGTCAGTTTGGGGTTCCTCTAAAAATCAATCGTCTATATATATTTCAGAGACATTTAATGCAGATCACTTATCGGTTCATGGACTTAATTTGATTCATTTTGGAGATAATTCAGTCTCACGTGTGTTGGGATGCCAGTCCGGATGGGAGGATTAATTGTGGATGTGTTGACTGCGTTGCTGTGGCAGGGCCCAACCATGACTGTGGCAGCTGGAGCAGAGGGCACCTCGTCTGGTAACGACCTCACGGTCTTGGCCCCCACCTCGTCCAACGAGGTGCTGGTGGCGGCCGACGAGAGGCTCTACACGCAACCCAGCTGCATTCCCCATGGTCGGCCTGAACCCTCCCTGGTGCCAGCTACAGCACGCGAGAACATCAGCGTGTCTGTGCTGCCTGCACCCCAAGGTGAGTGTGCGACCACGCGACCTCGTGACTTCTCGTTAGGGTGGCAGCCACCAACGCAAGGGCCACTTTGGAGCCACTGCTGTTGCCCATCATGAGTAACACGGGGAGCTTAAAACACCTATCAGACAACGTGACAGGCACATCACATTATTCTCGAATTTGAGCTTCATACTTCAATGTGGAGCAAAATCTTTCTGGTTAATGGTGGCACGACGGGTGCTGGCTGGGGCCATGTTTTATCTATAATGGGAAATGTAGACCCAGAAGTACGAAATGTGACCACTATGCTTCTTCTCCTTCTTGCAGATGGCGACACCCGCGAGGGATCCCGCGGGGCTGTGCCCGGGACCCCCTCCCCGGATGATGCCCGAGGCACGGCGCGGGTCGCCGTGCCGGAGCTGACGGGAGCCGCGCAGGCGGCGGCGGGGCCGCTAAACCAACCACAACGCTGGGAGTACACTGGGGTGGGTATTGGATAATGATAGGTGACGTTTCAGGCAATGGTCCGTCTGCAGAGCACATCACAGTTGTTTGCCCTTTCATACCGTCGCCGATAGAGGGTGGCCCACACGTTAGGACACACAGATCTTATTGATTTATTTAAACAAATCACAGAGGATTGTTTTGTCATGGTATTAATTATAATAACAAAAAAAAAGTTAACTTTTAGACTAAATGATTAAAACGTTGCAATTTCAGTGGCACGATGAATGAAACTTTTGGGCCAACCTGTATTTTGCACTCCAATCATGTGTTGATATTATTCGTTGTTTTAACATTCTTACCTGCCCCAACTGGACACCTATACGAAAGAGCTTTATAACTCATCGGATTCCTCCAGTCTAAATATCTATTCTGATTCCGATAATAATGTGTAATAAATATATAATGTGTGGTTATATATAAAAAAGCGACGTTTCAGGCAATGGCCTTTCTGCAAAGCACATCACAATTGGCCCTTCATAACGTCACCTATAGAGGGTAGCCCAAAAGTCATGCCACATAGTGTCATCATTTTTATTTTAACAGTTAGAAAGCATTATGTTGTTTGTTTTAACAAATGTTAAAACTGACTTCTGTTTACATTGATGCACGATGCACGAATGAGCAATCACAGCTGCCTTCTTTTGCATACGAATGACAATCAAACTCGTTCGTCTCTGGTCAATTTCCTGTCCATGTTTTCAATGTCATCTGAAAATGAAGAAGAAAAATAGATATTAATAATAACATCAAGTTCAAGTTCATTTATTAGGTATAGCCCTGTGAGCCATTCGGCTCTTGAATCGGGTGCAACCACAACAAACAAAAAAACATGAACAAGAAAACATCTTAAAGTGACTATGTGACTATTTGCAAACAGAAAATCCAAAAAAGACGGCAAAACATTGCAGAAAAAGCACCGTACACCAACGCTGTGTGCAAAAATCCCAGTGGGATGCAAGTCCGGAGTGAAACATTTTATTTTAGGCCACTAAATAGCAGTGGCAGCTCGGGGTGTACATCTCCTCTAGAGCAGTTTTGAGTGAAGATATCATAGGTAGTGATTCAAGTTGCAGTTTATTGGCAATAGCATTCCAGACCCTGGGGGCATCAATAGAAAAGGCCCTTCCTCCAGTATTTATACGGCAATAGGGAATCTGAAGTTGGTAAATGAGCGAAGACCTTAGGTCAAATTTTTTCTTTGAAACTGAGAGGAAGTCCTGCAGATAATCTGCGGATTTTTTTGTAAGTACATTATGAATAAAAAAGATCTGGTGTACAAGCCGTCGAACATTAAGAGATGTTAAGTTTGACCCAATGTAGAGATCACAGTGATTAGTCCTATATGGGCAGTTCAGTGCAAATCTTAAGGCCGGGGTGATACATTGAGTCAAACTTCTTCAATGCAGTACTTGGGGCTGATTTATACACGATGTCACAGTAATCAAGTAGAGACAGTATGGTAGCTTTTATCAATTCCAAACGGAACATAGGGGGGAAGCAGTGCTTGTGTCGATACAGAAAACCTATTTCTGTCTTTTTACCAATATAATCAATGTGATCTTCAAAATTCAGTTTTGAATCAAGGATGACCCCAAGATACTTATAGATCTTGACTTGCTCTATTTGATCATTATTTAAGGAATGTTATTGGGGAAAAATAACTTCCCGCTTTAGTCCTGGTGAGGAGCATCGCGTAATTGCCCGTCACGTGACGGGTATTTTCACGTCGTAAACGATCCACTGTGTTGTGACTTTGTCGATGACGCCACCTCTGCCGTCTTCCTCCGTTTAATCGACGTCTTCTTTCGTCTGCGACTCTTCTGGATTCATCTGAATGAACTCAAAATTACGGAATGTGACGTACCGAATGTAATTTTATCTTCTCCGAGAGTAATGTATAACAAACCTGAAAATAAAGAATGAAAAATTGTAAATCACCTTCATCATTCTAATAGCTGTTGGAGTTTCCTTTCTGTCGGGAAGAAAGTAAACGAAAAGTTTCAATCGAAAATTAGTTTTGCAAACTTTTATTTTTTTCTCACCTGTGAGAGTGAATGAAACAATGTAAACACGCAGTTTATGATTTATGTTTGTTTGCAAATGCGCAATTGTTGTGTGGTAATTATTACATTATTATTATTTTATGTATTGACTTACTGGATTCCCTATTTATGTGAATACAAAAAAATGAGCTGTTTATAACCCGGCAGGACGCGTCGTTGTGTTCACCAATTTTTCGCTCAAAACGTGAGCAGAAAATCGCTTTTACCAAAATGAATTTGCACTCAGTGAGAGGAGCGGGCCCTAGAGCAGCTGCTGCCGCAACTGGCAACGCCCTCGGCCAACCACCCAATGGGCGGCCCCACCCCCCAAACCCCAAGGGCAGATCCAGGCTGAGTTTCTGGTAACTGGGAAACATTTTCCCCCGATTTTAGGTATGATGATAACTTAATGTTTTAGCTGATTTTTTTAAACAGAGAATAATGATTCGGTCTGTCCGTTAGCGCCGTCCTGTCCAACCAATACATTCTCAGGAATGTTGAGAAGTGAATTATAATGTCATATTCCCGCTGTATGCGCACAGGAATTGAAATAATGACATCGTCGTTATTTTATTGGTATGTCGACTGTAGTGACCTCCTGGTTAAACCAGCCCACAGGGGATTATTTTGTCCGTACCGTCGTGCAGGGAGGAGCTGGGTTCGGAGGGTAGGGGGTGGGAGGGGTGGGGCTGGGTGGGGAGGGGCTGCTCACCCCGTGGTGCCCTAACACGTTCCTTCGGAGTGGGCAGGTAGGAAATTGGTTGGACAGCGCGCCGTTCGGGGGTGGCAGTTGGATGAGTGGGCGTGTTTACCTTCCCCCCCACCTTCCCCGACATCGCCAACCAATCGCGGCGTAGCTCGGTGTTCGGTGGGGAGTAGGCCTCAGCAAGGTAAGGTAATTTACCCTTTTTACTGTGTAAAAGAGTAAAGGTGTCAACATGCCAAGGGGTAAGGTCAAGGGTAGGGTAAAGGTAGCTCGGAAGAATTACCCGGTAGGGTAAAGATAGCGCGAAGTATTAAACGGTAAATACGGTACCTTGTTTACCGCTAAAAGCTCCGTGGCGCAGTCCATGGCCTCCATTTAATAAGTAATATAAAAAATACTTTTTTTAAACACGCTTTCATTAAATCTACGAGTAATAACAGAACTCCACGACTCCAGGAAGTGGCCCCGAAGCTTGCCATAACGTAAGGGACCGTGGTGATTTACAGCCAACGTCAGTTGAGCGTGGACTATTAGACCCAAGCCGAAACATAAATAAAAAATAATGTAATTTTTTTATGATAGAATATAGTATTGTCATCAGTATGCCATAAGTATACCAAGTGTGCAGTCGATACCACATTAGGAAGTGGGTTAAAATTGAGTTACAAGATTTGAGGATACGACAGCGATGACAACGACAACAATGACAAGAACAAGCGTGTAAAATTGGAATCATCGAGAGTACTCTATATGAATAAAGCGCGCTATCTAGCATTTACCGTTATAAACCTTTTTCATGTGTAGTACCCTAGTAATTACCCTGTAATCGGGTAATTTGTATGGGGTAAGGGTAAAAGGTAGGCTCGTTACTTTTTACCTTACCTGCTAAAGGGTAAAATGTAAAGGTAGAGTGATTGTATTGTGGTAAGGTAAAAGGTAGGGTAAAGGTAG
>NW_026892244.1:0-14644 GCF_015708825.2 Lethenteron reissneri | reverse complement strand
GGACCGCCACCACACAGCAGCACGCGTCGGAGGAGTGAACGGATGGGTTCTCGTCTGCGGGCCAGAACGCCCTCGCTCTTCTCTCCTGCATCACCATCACCTGATCCTCTTTACTTGTCATCTCCTTCTCCACCATCTCTCCACACATGTCCTCCACCTGCACCACCATCTCCTCCACCAAGGTCTCCTCCTCCTGCACCACCAGATCCTCCACCAGGATCTCCTCCTCCTGCACCACCAGCTCCTCTATCAGGGTCTCCTCCTCCTGCACCACCAGCTCCTCCACCAGGGTCTCCTCCTCCTGCACCACCAGCTCCTCCACCAGGGTCTCCTCCTCCTGCACCACCAGCTCCTCCACCAGGATCTCCTCCTCCTGCACCACCAGCTCCTCTATCAGGGTCTCCTCCTCCGCACCACCAGCTCCTCCACCAGGGTCCTCCTCCTGCACCACCAGCTCCTCCACCAGGGTCTCCTCCTGCACCACCAGCTCCTCCACCAGGGTCTCCTCCTCCGGCACCACCAGCTCCTCCACCAGGGTCTCCTCCTCCTGCACCACCAGCTCCTCCACCAGGGTCTCCTCCTCCGGCACCACCAGCTCCTCCACCAGGGTCTCCTCCTCCTGCACCACCAGCTCCTCCACCAGGGTCTCCTCCTCCTGCACCACCAGCTCCTCCACCAGGGTCTCCTCCTCCTGCACCACTAGCTCCTCCACCAGGGTCTTCTCCTCCTGCACCACCAGCTCCTCCACCAGGGTCTCCTCCTCCTGCACCAACAGCTCCTCCACCGGAGTCTCCTCTTCCTCCACAACAACCGTCAGCCATTTAGAGGCCTGGGCAAGCGCGGAGGATGGGGGCAGCGCCGGCTCCGCTCTGTAGAGAGATGCGCACGACACTGTTCCAACTTCCTGCTACAGCAGAGATCGCACCCCCCCCCCCCCCCCACCATCGTGCGGAGATAGATTAACCAGGTTAATAACGATGCTGCAGTAACACAGAATACCTTTGCCCATCGTGGGTCTGGTTACAAAATGGGCATTAGTCTTGCGATATCACACTGGATGAAAGGCTACATGGCAAAGATATGGCTGCTTCATTATTTGTCCTCAACCAGAAACCAATTATAAAAATACATCCGTATATAACCGAATGTACACGTGGGGTTTTGAACTGTACATGTGGTTCGTTTGCAGGCGGCAGGGCTGGAACTCCAGTCAGAGGGACCTGGGTTGATGCCCAAACTTGGGCCACTTTCTCATGTGGAATGTGGGAAAATTACACTGGTCAACACTTTTTTCTGGCATAAGGTATTCCAACGGTTTTAATGTAATTTTTGCGGGTGCTGATTCCATATCTGGCTTCAGTTTTTGTCTATCACATCAGAGTTTTTGAGATCTCAAATATTGCACTTTCAATAAAACTACAGAAGAAAAATATTAAATAATGTGGATATCTACATAAAATGATATTATCAAACCACACTATCCTAAAAATACAGCACCATATTTTAACACTAAAGCAGTCACTGAATCGCAACAACTTGCAATCATAAGTGACAGAGTTAATTTCGGATAAAATCAATGAAAATGGGGTATGCCGATAGCATAAAAATGAGATGTGATCGAGCAATCTGAGATCAGATTTGTAATCAGCACACTGAAATTAGTCTAAAACAGCTGTAAAAGTCCAGGCCAGAAAACATGTTTTTTGTTGACCAGTGTATTAGACTGGATGAAGAGGAATCCGATATGCAGTCGAGGCACAGGGTAAGCAAGTTACAACAACAAACATAAGAAACTGAGTGCAATGTGTAAAAAGTAAGCACGTCCCGAAATAATTGAGCATATAAGCACAAAGTACGCAAAATCCTGCCAGTTTTTCAACACTAATACAAACTGGGCAAGGCAGCAAAACATCAACAAGAACAGCCCCAGACCCTCACCAAGACAACACACAGTCCCTCAATAAAATTGTACATTAAAATGTATACTTTCATTCCTTGGGGTTGGCATTTTCCCTCCATGTAACCGAACCCTGACACACATGCCACACAACCAGGTTGGATGGACATCCTCGGCAGTGTTAGAAATTGAACCCCCAAATCACTCAATAGGAATCGCATAGCAGCAGTAGCCAAAGCAAATTTGTTCTGTACTGCAAACAACTTGGCAGGACTCTAATTAAAAAGAGTCTTGAGACTGAGTGAGGCTCATGCTGGCTAAATAAGGGTAGTAGTAATCAATATAGAGCCGGGTACGGTGTACTGGGGAAACCGCCCCGGGCACCGTGCTTCTGGCAGCCCTGTGCTTCGAGGTCACGGTGTCAGATGTAATGTCTTTTTAACACGTAGGCTTTCGTACCAGATTGGCTGACATGATGACATCAAATTTATCACTATTTAAGACCGAAACATGAGTATTTCTCCACAATTCTCCCCGGCAAAATGTCGTACTCGAATTGTAAATGTGGTGGGTTTGCTTTCCAACACACTGGTGTGCTGATCTAGTAACTAATTGTCACATTTTGTTTACATGATTCAGACGCTGTCTCCCCGACAGACCTGATCTTCACCTGAGGACAGCTGCTTGCGTTGTGGCCGAAACGTCGTGGAATTATTTTAGTATGTTTTATTTTTATTATTTTATTACTTCCCTTCTACGTGACTTTACCGAAAGAACCAAGAAGATGATACACCTTACTAATTGGCTGTGTTGGGTGATGGTGGGTTTAACAACACACGTATATCTACGCGATCTAACCGAAACAAACCTGTATTATTAGCAATACTTCCGGTTTAATGTGACTTGGCCCCGGCTCCACACCTCCCTATGGACTGTCTTGAACATTTGACAAGCAGATTGTGGCTTACCGTCGCTCAGCAGCTCCAAAACACTGTACACTGGCCAGGAGTAGCAGTGGTGGTGGCGTTGCTGGTGGTGCTGGTGGCCGCAGGTCCGGAGCCAGCTGTGACCCAGCGCCTGCGCTGGCGTCATGCGACAATCCGGATCCCATCTGTTGAGAGCACAACGGGGGTCACACGCGGCGCACATGGTGAGAGAGGCGTTGTGAGAGCATTGACGTCCTTCCCTTCTCCCACGAGGTCCAGGAACGCACGGCAGCAGCGGTAGTCGTGGTAGCAGCGGCAATCCTTCAATACGCAGTACTCTAAAAATGCCCTGAGCCTCGCACTGCCGAGTAGAATCTTTAATGAACCTCCAAAGAGGGCGATCTTAACACCGGTGGTACTGGTCATCGGCAGGTTCACTCAGCTCCACATCTTCCTGGTGATCGAAGGAGAGCGATCGTTGATCACCTTGGTGGGGGAAATCCTCATGGGGAGGGGGGAGGGGGATGATTCTTACCGCAGGCAAGAGCTGACGAAATCAACAAACTCCGGGTCGTGGCTATTGAGTGCCCCGTGAAGTGACAAGCTCCCTGGCACCCTTCTCTTGACTGGGCAGAACATCATGCCCACACGATCTGCAGGAGACATGCACAGCAGGAGAGACACACAGTCACCAACCACCACTTTGCCCACCTACCCACTTACCCACCCACCCACCCACTCTCCCACACACCCATTTACCCACCCACTCACCCAAGGAATTGAAAATACAAAGAGGCCCCCCCCTTGGCCACCCCAACAGCTCCAGGCCACACCCTAACACTGAATCCGGTCGGTTGCTCGCCCCACCCTTCAACTCACCAAAGTAGTGCATTCCGTCAGGAGCTGCATCCATCATACATCTTGGAGGCAACCCGAGGATCTGCACATGGTTGAGATAAAGGCAAAGGTCACCCGTGTAGGTGCAGCAGACTGTAGGGGCAAGTGCTTTTAGTAGTGAGTAGAAACAGCAGCAACAGTAGCGGCACCTGTTGAGGGCCAGGACTGTGGCACACACAGAGAGGGGATGGTTGGCCATATTGAAGCAGGTACACACCGCACCAGGTACTCATTTGAGGCTGAGTCGAACTCGGGGATGCCCAGTACCGGTTCAGATAATCTTCACTGATGTTGGCCGTGATTTGGAATCAAACTCGCATTACCGGGTTTGTAGCTGAGCACGCTAACCGCTGCACCACTGCTTCCCCCACACGTACAAGACACACACGTGTACACACATACAACATACGATGGCTGCCATTCGCCAGGTCACCAAGTACCCAATCGCCCCCCCCCCTCTCCTACCTCCCCCCCCCAGAGCCTACAACTTTAAGGAAGGAGGGGGGAATCACGAGTGGGTGAACGCCCAGTTGGAAATACCTCCATGCAGCACGGGAGGTGGTCGTCGCAGCTGTCCGACTGGAATAATTCCCTGCCGGTCACCAACTCCGCCACCGTGCAGCCCAGTGCCCACATGTCCACTGCACAGGTCAATCTGTAGCCCAGCAATACCTCCGGAGATTGGAATGGCAGGGTCCCACCAACATGCAGAGCTGCACAACAATCACAACAACAACAACAAATATGTATGTGTGTACTCACTATGTCATGAACAGCATCGTTATCACACACTGTCACATGTACAGACACTAAGAGACTTGCACACACACTGGTACACAGACACACCCACACGCAGAAACTCACACCCAGGTGAGGTTACTCACGTTGACTTTTCACAAAAAAGCTGGTGCCAAAGTCCGTGACCCTGATGGTGCCGGTCACGGTGTCCTTGATTAAAACATTTTCCTAAAGCAAGAGAGGCAGAAGGAATTCACACTCTAAGGTTACACCAATAGCATTCAGCCCGCAGTGGATCAATCACGTACCACAGTACATACTAAACAGGGGAACTAGGTGAGGCGTAGCGCCGTCGTCAACCTTCAGTCAAGTGCAACATTCCCTGTTTTCTGACAGCTGCCACTGGGGGTGCCCCTTTCAAATGCGTCAAGACGAGCGATGTTTGTCGAGGCTCATCACATTTAAAGCTCTCTGAAGCACCATCTAAGTAAAAGGGTGCGGCTCTATAGACAACTTATCCTAGTTGCTCACAGCTGCCCGTTAACGAGTTACGAACCAAAAACCACACTCGAGGGCGCACGGATTTAGTGACGATTTGGGAAGTTTTCCATTCACAGCATGGAAGCCGACAATGGGCACCTGTCAGTTCAAACGCGTGTTTGGCACGTTTTGAAAATCATTCTTTTCAGCTCCGGTTTGTGTTTCCCAAGTTTGTGGCAATGCTGTGATCTACATTGCTGGTTTTCTCTGTGATGAGTCCCCCAATAGCGACACGACTCCACAAGACAGTTTAATTCATACCGGATCATCACCAGAGGTAACGTGACCCTGTCTCCTTCCAGATAGACGGACAGACCTAACACATCGACCCTGTGACCAACGTCGGCGGTTTTCTCTATGGTCCGAGTCCCCAATAATGACACAACTCCGGAACAAAGTCGCGCTGAATGCTGTGTCCACTCACTGGCTTGATATCCGCATGGATGATGCTCCTGGCCCTGGTGTGGCAAAGGAACTTGAGGATGCCCCTGGTGTAAGTTTCACCATCCCCATGTGCAATTGCCGGAGCCCCGCTTCCTTAATCACATCATGGAGGCTCTCCCTGTGAAAGGCAGAAGCAACAACAACAATTACAACAACGACGCAGTGTCAGTGTCAGACCCTGCAATACTGCGTGGATTATGATAACGACAATATTAATATTCTATTTGCACATTCACGACTAATATGAGTCATAGCTCCGTGTGGGTTTAGGTCATTGATTTGCTGATAACCGAATCAGCTAGCACATCTGACCACTTGCTTTCATTGGCTCTGTTTCCGGGTGGTGGAGTTATCTATTAGGAGATACAACTCCACGCAGAAAGGCGTCCGTGTTGAGAATCAAACTCAGGGATTTTCACCGAGGGGCACAAGCGTCACCACTGTGCTGCAGCCAACCTGCTGATCGAGTGGAGGCGTGGCTATATAAAAGTGGGTGGCACTGATTGAGAAAAGAGGAGTGGCCTCTAGTGCACCTGGGGCACATGACAGCTCCACAGTATCGCAATACAAGGTTGGCACGGGAATCCCAGAAGTAACATCTAGCCCCGGTGGTGTGATGTTATCACCCCCCCCTGGTGTGGAAGAGATCGGGGCTTTTATCCTGACCCTGACGCATGTATATTCTGAGTTTGCATGTTCTCCCCCTGGTCACGTGGATTTTTCTCGGGGTCCTCTGGTTTTTCCCTCTACATTTAGAAACATATGTTTAGAGTATTTGGCTGCTATACACTTCCACATCAGCCACTTTTTTGAGCTATCATTTGTAGCCAGGCCGCTTGTGAAAAATAACTAATCGGGCAGTGGGATTTACCTGCTAAATAAAATATTTTTGTTTAGCTAATGGAGTTAACCACGCCAAGGGGGGGTGGGGGCGGTGGGAACACATGGTACGTACTTCAACAGCTCCAGGACAATGCAGTGGTGTCCTCTGAAGTCAAAATGGTTCAGGACTTTGACGACGTTGTAGTCCTCATCACTGCCCTCGCCCTGAAGTTCCAGAGCCATCTTGATCTCCATTCTCTGAGATTTATCATGCTTGGAGCTGTGCAGAGAAAATCCACAGATGAATCATGACTTAGACTTGCTTAAGGAATGACCAAAAACAAATTATATTCAGAATTAAATAATTATACCTTCCCCAAGTGTTATGTCATTGTGAGTTCCAGTAGCGCGCTCATGGAAGGTTCCAGAAAGGATCGGGAAGAGGATAAAATAAGCAAGGGATAGAGGGGGGTTTGGGGTGCTGCCTTAACGTAGTGATTCCCTAATGTGTGAATTGAGCCGACTCCGAGCATGGCCCCAGCCACACTCAGGATTTCCAGGAGCTGAGCCAAGCCACGGCTGAGCCACTCGTGTATCTTTATCAGCAGCTGAGTGGCTCAAGCCTGAGCCAAACCACGGCTGAGCTGGAGCTGAGCCTGAGTTTTAGAGACTGAGCCATAGCTGATTCGTGACTGAATGTGGCTCTCACAAAGCAAGGCATTATAACGTGGAACATCATGGGACCTCCTTTGCCAATACCAAAATATGAGAATAGATTTTCCCCTTTTTCCTGGCAACAAAACAGGTGTTAAGATATTAAAAAAAAACTGAAACCTTTTACAAGGAATCATGTCTGAATTAACCACAATACTTGTGGTCAGAGGTGTGGACTCGAGTCATGTGACTTGGACTCGAGTCAGACTCGAGTCATGAATTTGATGACTTCAGACTCGACTTGGACTTGCATAACAATGACTTTGTCCCACCTCTGCTTGTGGTCAGTATGCAAACAAAAAAACATACTCTGATAATATATGCATTGTCTTTTAAACTGATTGGTCCACACCAGACAGCTTTCTGTTGAGTCTAGTCTCAAAACGGTGTTAAACCAGAGGACGCCAAAAGGCGTACAGCACAAAGACAAGCACTATCAGAGGAATGAGAGCTCTGGGTGAGCAGCTACATCATGGGACCATCCTTTGCCAGTATATTTTTGGTACTGGCAAAGGAGGTCCCATGATGTAGCTGCTATAACGCAGAACGCACATGTTATAACACAGAACGCGCCCGTTATGACATGGGACAACCTCATTAAAGCGTGGAACGTGCCTTTTATAGCGTGGAACGTGCCCATTATAACGTGGAAGGCTCCCGTTATAACACGGACCGCACCCATTATAATCCGGAATGCATCTGTTCTAATGCAGGAAGCGCCCATTATACGTGGAATGTGCCCGCTATGAAACTGCACGGCTGAGCGGTATGATACAGTAGGCGGAATGCGGAATGATAACGTGACATGACAGCATACCCTCCATTATTGGTATCTTCATATCACTGTGCGTGTATTATATCTTGCAAAACTTTATCGTTACATTATATATGGGGATATTATGTTGCTTAATGTGCTTTCCCTTAACCGCGGCACTTTTCAGGAATGCATCTACCAGGTGAAATGAATAATTAATGTAATGTAAGAGTGAACTGATCCAGAACAGGGGGAGAACATACAAACTCCACACAGGAGGGCACCCGAGTCAGGAGTCGAACCGGGGTCCCTCTGTGAGGCACGAGTTGTCACCACCTCATCACACGGCCGCCCACAGCAAAGGACTGAACAACAATGTCGTCCTTGTGACAACACCGCTCTGAATTCTTACCTCAATGGTGATACCAAGATCTTCACGGCCACCAGGGTGTTCCTCATGTGGTCAAGGCACCGGATCACCTGGCCTTGACCTCCGTACCCAATCTTCTTCAGCACCTCATAGCGGTAGTGGAGGTGCTCATGCTGGACCTGCACCAAATTACAATCATTTAGACTGACTATATTTTGAAAATCACAACATGTAAGAAGTGTGAGCATTATTTTACGAAATAATTGTTTTATTAAGTGTTTGGTTTTCTTAAATCTGTAATTGTGGAATGCTCTGATGTCTGCTGGCTGAGACACCCTTAAAAAGCGCATTAGCTCAATGGGCTTAACTTGGGAAATAAACTTGATTGTGAAGTGTGTGGGAGAGTGCATGTGTGCTGTCTCTGGGTGGTTGGTACTTCAGGTGCAATGACAAGAAGCCACGAACCTCGCGACCGCTGCGCCCGTGACCGCCCCACGGCGGGGGCTTTGTGGCGAGTCTCACCGGAATGTAATGATGTTCGTGGTCGTCGTATCCATCGTTGTTTGGTCCCCGGGATCTGTTGCGGAGCGCAAAGTACCATACTTCCTGTATGGCGGCAAGCTCCAGCCTCTCCCGGTGGGTCATTTGAGGGCCAAAGAGAGCCAGGATTGCTGCAGGCAAGAGAACAACAACAACAGTTGTCAGTGATCATTTGTTTAGATTCCTTTTCAGGAGGTTCCTGCAGATGATTTACAGAGAATGGGGGCGACGCTGCTGCCATTACGTCTGCTGTGTGATGCCAATTTGAGGAATTTGCAGGGGATTTGGATGTTTTGGCCAATACCAGTTATGTCTGTATGTTGAACTTATTTTTCACCGTGCTTTGGAGAAGGACAATAAACTAAAAAGTTCGCAAAAATTATAGATTTAAAAGAACATCGCTCCAGTGGCTTCCTAATGTCAGAAGAGCATTCCAGATGACTGCAGAAGCACATCTGAAAACGTGCGATGCAGTGACCATCTTCGTTCGATGTCCAGCTATATGCAGCTTTGATGACGTCTTAGGTTGCTTGGATTTGACAACGGGGTTAATGAATTATATAAATATAACACAGATATGCCAAGGATTTTATGAAATAAGAATAACTTTTACCCTTTCTGGCACAAAAACAGGTGTTAATATGTTCAAACACCAAATCGATACCTTTTGCAAGGCATCAAGTCTGCATCTACCACACATACTTGTGGAAAAATATGCAAACAAACATGCTCCGATAATATATGCAGTCTTTGAAATTGACTGGCCTGCACCAAAGACAGCCTTCTTTATGGCCTTGTCTCGCCGGTGTGAGACCAGAGAATGGCAAAAGTCGAACGGTACATCACCCATGCAACATGGCCACCATGAAGTCCCCCATGCATCATGGTCACTGTCACGTCCCCCTTGAAACATGACCGTCGTGATGTCCCACCATTCAGTGTGGCCATCTTGACGTCACTCATTTCTGTTCTTACCTTGTGGCGACTTGCTGCGGATGGAGGCGGTGCGCGCTGAGGACAGCGCACTCCACGTGGTGCAAGACTCGCCGTTACTCCGAGCCTCTCCAGCTCGGCTGATCTACACACACACACAAAAAGGTCCACCACTAGAGCTTGAGGAGTGAGTGGGACTCGGGCAGGACGAGCCATGGCCAGGATGGACAACAATGGCTGACAGTCAAGAATAATAACAGCGACAACCAAGGAACGGAACACATCAGAGAGGAGAGCCGCCAGAGAGATGGTGCGACGAAACCGGCGCTTGGCAGATTATTCCATCACAGGATGTGAGGGGTAGCAGAATCTCAGGGAGCGAGGCGTTCATCCATCAGTGGATAGATAACAGTGCTGTAGATGCTCACGCGTAGACGGGCACGTACACCAACAGGATCTCGGAGAGACACTGATAGACGCACACAACACTCAGGCGGGCAAGGAGAAGCACATCCAGGTATACAGGTCACAGGTAGGCACACGCAGAGGGGAGAACACACGTCCACCCATACTTCACCACACAAGTCGAGGAGCCACATGTACCTCCATGGTAGCAACTTGCAGACGAGGGTGCTCAGAGCTCACGGTGTCTCTCGCGCGGTCCGGGTCTCTGCGTGGAGAGCGGGAGACAGAGGCGAGGGTCACAGAGTCGAAGGGGCGTGACAAACCCACGTCTAAACACACGTCACTTCACAATGCGGACTCTCATCATCAACACAGACTCACATCCTCACCAGTCACCCACAATACGAAAAACACAAAAAGCAACAACTGCCTTTCCTCAGCATGCCTGGCAAGGCGGTGTTGAATAATCCTTGCCAGGACCTTTCCCGGCACACTGAGGAGTGAGATGCCCCTGTAGTTGTTACAGTCTGTGCGGTCTCCCTTCTTAAAGATGGGGACCACCAGGGCATCCTGCCACCTCACTAACACCACCACCACTAATACCACCAACACCACCATCACTAACACCAGTAACACCACCACTATCACCACTAATAACAACCACAATCACTAACACCACCATCACTAAAACTAACACCACCACCATCACAAGCACCACCCCCACTAATACCACCAACATTAACACCACCACTCCTCCCCCTGCCAGTATGGGACACCAAAGACAAAGAAGGCTCAGCTAATCGAGTCTCTCACCTTTCTAAAGAGATGCGGTGACTCTAAGGTAATACCAATCGCATTTACACTAACCTCTGCTGCTGTAACTTCTTCTAATGCTAACGAATTATGTCTAGAACTAGCTTAGCTCTTATCTCAGAGAAAATCAGACCTACGCGCACCGAACTAGATCAGTTAGACAAGACACTCTACAAATCACACTTATCTTTGACTGCAACAATGTCCACATAGGATTGGGAACATGTAGACAATATGACTGCCTCTTCAGCTGCCGCTATGTCGACCAAATGTAAGGACAACTTGATTTCCAAATTCAACCGCCTCTCAAATAAGAGACCGGACCCACACACTGAAAAGCTAGACGTTAACAAAGTCGTAATTAATCGCTAATCCTGCATAATGCACGGGCATAATATGACTTTGAAACCCCCCGCCAAACCTCCTACGCATTTCACAAGTAGTACTAATCACATACCTGCATTTCCCATAAATATGCTAAATTCCTCTTGATATGCAAATTATTTTGTCAAGGCGCCCTTCCCCCCTTCCAACCCAGCTTAATATACGCTCCAAGCGTGGTGGTGTTTCATTCAGACGCTGTCTCCCCGACAGACCTGGTCTTCACTTGAGGACGGCTGTTTGCGTTGTGGCCGAAACGTCGTGAGAATTATTTTATAATGTTTTATTTTTATTATTTTATTAATACCCTTCTACGTGACTTTACCGAAGAGCCAAGAAGATGAATCCCTGCAGTCACGAAAGCTTTAAATCGAAATAAAAACAAAGATCCCCGTAGAGACTTAACAGTCTGTAGGGGAAGTGCTGTTAACCAGCAGTGCCGTATGAAGGCTGGCACGACACAACGAGGGGGGTTGGATTGGCCAGCACCACGCCCGGCCGCCTTTGTCTCCCTAGTGGCGACCTTTACACACCCGCACCAGGTACTCATTCGAGGTTGAGTCGACCTAGGGAGGCCCAGCACCGGTTCAGATAATCGTCACTGCTGTTGGCCTTGAGAGAGAATCCACCTCGGGGTCCTCACAGTTAAATAGCGCGGCACGCTGGCAGCTACACGACCGTTCCACACCACACACACAGACTCACACAGAGTAGACCGTCACACACACACAGACTCACACAGAGAGACTCAACACACACACAGACTCACACAGAGAGACTCACACACACACAGACTCACACAGATAGTCTCACACAACACACAGACTCACACAGAGAGACTCACACACCACACAGACTCACACAGAGAGACTACACAACACACACACAGACTCACACAGAGAGTCTCACACACAACACACAGACTCACACAGAGAGTCTCACACACACGACTCACACAGATAGTCTCACACACACAGACTCACACAGATAGTCTCACACACACACAGACTCACACAGAGAGACTCACACACACAGACTCACACAGAGAGACTCACACACACACAGACTCACACAGATAGTCTCACACACACAGACTCCACAGATAGTCTCACACACACAGACTCACACAGATAGTCTCGCACACACACAGACTCACACAGATAGTCTCACACACACACAGACTCACACAGATAGTCTCACACACACAGACTCACACAGAGAGACTCACACACACAGACTCACACAGATAGTCTCACACACACACAGACTCACACAGATAGTCTCACACACACAGACTCACACAGATAGTCTCGCACACACACAGACTCACACAGATAGTCACACACACACAGACTCACACAGATAGTCTCACACACACAGAGACTCACACAGAGAGACTCACACCACACAGAGACTCACACAGAGAGACTAACACCACCACCACCACTCGCCCACAGCTCGGTTCAACTCCTCACCTGCTTGGGGTCTGTCGGCGCCTCTCTAAACGGCAAACTGCCAGTGGGAAGCACGTGGCGCGAGACGCGGGGGGCGGTACAAGTTAACCACGCCCCCCCCCGTGATGTCACAGGCCATTAGCTCCTCCCCCCCGACCTGAGCTCCTCCCCCCATGCCTCCTCTGCCCCCCACCCGAGACCCCCCATGTACCCCCCCTCAATACCCCCACCATGACCGTTCCACACAGAGAGACTCACACACACACGGACTCACACGGAGAGACTCACACACAGAGACTCACACAGCCACCCACTCACCCACAGCTCGGTTCCACTCCTGCAGGAGACCGACTCAGTGTAGTCCCAGGGCTTGCGAGCTGGTTCTTCAGTCTCCAACGGCTCTTCTGCTCCAACGACTGCCTCGAGCTCTCTCACGCACCGCCTTATATAGCCAACTGCCCCCCCGAGGGGCGGGGCTGTATGCGGACGTCGATGTCGACACCCCATGCACGGATGTAGACACCGCAACGTAATGGCTTGCTACACCCCGGTACGTAACGCCTCTAGATCTCGATTTAAAGCTTTCGTGACTGCAGGCATTCATCTTTTGGTTCTTTTGGTAAAGTCACGTAGAAGGGAAATAATAAATAATAAAAATAAAACATAATAAAATAATTCTTACGACTTTTCGGCCACAACGCAAGCAGCCATCCTCAGGTGAAGACCAGGTCTGTCGGGGAGACAGCGTCTGAATGAAACACCACCACGCTTGGAGCGTATATTTAAGCTTGGTTGAAAGGGGGAAAGGGCGCCTTGACAAAATAATTTGCATATCAAGAGGAATTTAGCATATTTATGGAAATGCAGGTATGTGATCAGTACTACTGTACTTGTGAAATGCGTAGGAGGTGGGCGGGGGTTTCAAAGTCATATTATGCCCGTGCATTATGCAGGATTAGCAGCATCAAAGGGAGGGGATAGGGGTAGCATTAATAAAGGGAAGGAATGTTAATAGTATGTAGCTGCAGTAACTAAACCACCACGTAAACAACTCAAGTATAAACTACGTAGACATCTCTAACGGCCAAACTGCCAGTGGCGCGAGACGCGGGGGCGGTACAAGGTAACCACGCCCCCCCCGTGATGTCACAGCCATGAGCTCCTCCCCCTATGCCCCTCCCCCCATGCCCCACCCCTCCCCATGCCCCCCCTTCCCCCCCAAGCGACCACCCCATGCCCCTCCCCCCCATGCCCCTCCCCCCTCACCCCCCATGCCCCCCCCTGCCTCCCCCCATGCCCCTCCCTGCCTCCCCCCATGCCCCTCCCTGCCTCCCCTCGCGACCACCTTTCATGCCCCACCCCCCCTCTCGAACCCCCCATGCCCCCCCCCTCACCCCCCATGCCCCTCACCCCTCACCCCCCATGCCCCTCCCCCCTCACCCCCCATACCCTCCCCCCTCACCCCCCATGCCCCTCCCCCCTCACCCATACCCCTCCCCCCTCACCCCCCATGCCCCTCACCCCCCATGCCCCTCACCCCCCATGCCCACCCCCTCCCCCCATGCCCCTCCCCCCTCACCCCCCCATGCCCCTCCCCCCTCACCCCCCCATGCCCCCCCCCTCACCCCCCATGCCCCTCCCCCTCCCCCCCATGCCCCTCCCCCTCCCCCCCATGCCCCTCCCCCCTCACCCCCCCCATGCCCTCCCCTCACCCCCCATGCCCCCCCCTCCCCTGCCCTCCCCCTCACCCCCCCATGCCCCCCCATGCCCCTCCCCCTTCACCCCCCATGCCCCCCCCTCACCCCCATGCCCCTCCCTCCCCCCCCCCCCCCATGTCCCACCCCCTCCCCCCCATGCCCCCCCCTCACCCCATGCCCCTCCCCTCCCATGCCCCTCCCCCTCACCCCCATGCCCCCCCATGCCCCCCCCCTCCCCCCTCACCCCCCATGCCCTCCCCCCACCCCCATGCCCCTCCCCCTCCCCCCCCCATGCCCCCCCCTCCCCCCATGCCCCCCC